>NC_135167.1:26759953-26999953 GCF_041146795.1 Maylandia zebra | reverse complement strand
GGAGTTTATAGTTTTAATAGCTAGTTTCAGGCTAGAAGTCCATTTTTCAAAGCTATTTTAGTGGACAAACAGAAAACTAGAAGATAAAGCAGGGTGTGGTTTAGTGAGTAGCATTCATGGTCTCATCATTAGCTTTCCCATTCTCTTCTGTTCATAAACTAAAGCAGTGGTGGGAGAACTGGTTTTCTCGACAGGAGCATGATTAAATCTGACCCTGAATGCAACTGGGAGAGAGTGATGTAGGTTATGTGGAGTTTAAATTTTGAATCTCAGCTGTACTTCTGGGAAAACTCAAGAGGTTGTTTCTGAAAGAGACAAGAGGTGTTGATATTTTCTAACTACTGTTTTTTTAATCCTCTTCATCCAAACGACTCTATCAAAATATTTAGAAAGCATACAAATGTATTACCCAGCATATCACATGCCACAGCATCATTATCTGGCAGAAATATTAGGCTTAATAAATCCATGCACTGACATTTTAGATCCACTTGATCTGTGTAACAGAAAACTTCCCACCAGTGTCTCCAGACTTCCCCGAAACGACCATAAGCTGTTAGGAATTCCAGCTATATAATAAAAACTACAATATTTCATGCATCTAACTCAGAAGGACTTTTCTTTATTTGGCTGTACTTCCACTGATATCTTAAAAGAGAAACTTGTGTGCGTGTGTGTGTGCAGGAATATGCGGGAATATGTCACAAGTTCATTGTTGACTTAAATAACACCAGCCCAGATGGTGAGTCCCTGAAGGCTAGACCAATGAAAAACAGCACCTCTGTTTTGTGGTTCTGTTCGGCAGACCCTCTTCTCTGTGCAAACGCAGCTGGTCCGACTGCACATACAAAACCCACGCACACCCACTCACTTCCCCTCTGCAGGCTCTGTGCTGTGGTGGAAACTCTGTGGACGCTGACATCATCACTCCGAGACCACTGAGGAACATTACAGACAGAGAGTGGAAATATAGTCCCAGGCAACGACATCACACTACGGTTACTGTCATTGCTGTACCACAGAGATGGAAGCAGAGACTGCAGGATGCACCAATCACGTGCCCACCCCACCCCCACCCACCGTCCTCCTAAGGACCAGCGTACACAAACAAAGTGCAGAAATGCAGCCTCTAAGGTCCTCACTGCTTCTTGCTTCATGATAAAACCATCTAGAAACGAATCATCGTTGCTGCTTTAATTGCATGTTCTTATGACAGCTCCGGATGGCTTTTGTGTACTTGTTCACTATCGAATCCCTCCCTAACAATCATTTGTCCATCCAGTATCTCGAGAGGCACCTTTAAACAAACACTCCGGTGGGGGTGAGCTATTCCCTGATGTGTTTATCTGCCTTGAAAGATAACAGTTTCTGGTAAATTCCTGCACTTATTCGCTCTCTCCTGTGGATTGGAAGCATATGGCTTCAAGGGGGAGAAATGACTTCACGTTATTAGAAGAAGGAGTAGGTATGTAGGCTCCCTTTGTGAATTTTAAGTTTGGCCATTAATCTTATGAGTATAACCTGATCTATTTTGCACATGTCTGAACACAAATGAAGTCTTAGTCAGTGTTTCCGTTTCCAGGTAATTGGCAGTTTAAAAAAAGCCCAGAGGACAAAGCATTCCCCATCAAAGTAGAACGAAAACAAATCGGGACAGTAACAAAAAGTTTAAGCCAAAAATTAGTCTCTAAATGTGACGTCGTTCTAACACAGATGGTTAAACATAATAATTACCATGTTTGCCTTTTGGTCTGGTCTGCTGTTACACCACTTCACTAAATACAGACCAGAAGCTTCATTTACTGGATAAGTATATTTAAAAAGAGAACAAATTCAAACAATTCAGTGTTTACACTGAGTCTGGCATAACACTTGAAGCATTTTTTATGTTATATTTTTAAACCTTGAAACATTCACATCATTTGCTACTATGGCCTTACTTTCCTTCTTATTTTAACCAATGTTCTGCATAGTACCAGGAGCACAAGCAAATCTATCTGATTTCATTCAGCACTCACAGTCCTTAATGAAAAGATCTAATCAGCCAATCAAACGGCAGCATCTCAATGCATTGTTCACTTCAAAATTCTACACAAAATACTAATAAATAATGACAAAGTGAAAAATGTTAGATTGAAATAATGCAAATTTATTAAAACCAAGAGACAAACATATAACATTTACCTAAGAATTCATGGCCTTTGCCACAACACTCAAAATTGAGCTCAGGTGCATCCTGTTTCCACTGATATCTGTCAGATGTTTCTTCAACTTGCCTGGAGTCCACCCATAGTAAATTGAGTTAATTGGACATGATTTGAAAAGTCTACATAAAGTGCATGTGAGAGCACAAACCAAGCCATGAAGTTCAAAGGATTTTCTGTAGACCTCTGAGACAGGATTGTATCAAGGTGCAGATCTGCGGAAGTGTATAGAGAAGAGTCTCCCAGAGTCTCGGTGCATAGTGGCCTCCATCAGTCTGTAAATAGAAGAAATTTGGAACCACCAGGACTCTTCCAGTATGAGTGATTAAAGTTAAAGTGTGTCAGACATGGAGGTGACCGAGGAACCAATGGTCACACTGACAGAGCTCCAGTCACCAATATTTCTGCAGCACTCCACCAATCAGGGCTGCCTGGTAGAGTGGCCAGACAGAAGCAGTAAAAGGCACATCACATCCCAGCTGGAGGTTACCAAAAGGCACCTGAAGGACTCTCAGACCATGAGAAACAAAACTCTCTGGTTTGATGAACTAAAGATTGAAGTCTTTCGAATGTGAAGCATCATTTCTAGAGTAAACCAGGCACTGCTCATCACCTGGCTAATTCCTCCCCTACAGTGAAGCATGGTGGTGGCAGCGTTATGCTGTTGGGATGTTTTTCAGCAGCAAGAACTGGGAGACTAGTAAGGTTTGAGGGAAAGATGAATGCAGCAATATACAGAGACATCCTTGATGATAACCTGCTCCAGAGCACTGTGGACTTTGGACTGGGGTGAAGGGTCATGATCCAACAGGACAATGATCCTAAAAGCACACAGAGATGAATGGCCAGAGTGCCTCAAGCTGATACAAAGCCAACAGTAACTCAAATAACCACTTGTTGCAACCAAGCAAAGCGAAACAGTATCTCTGAACTTATAGCACACTGAACCTTGAAGCAGATGCGTTGTAGCAGCAGAAGAACAGACTGGCTGCTAATGTCAGCTAAGAACAGGAAACTGAGGCTACAATTTACACAGACTCAGCAAAATTTTTCAACTGAGCATTAGAAAAACTTTGGCTGATCTGAAGAGTCTGGGTTACCCCTGCAACATTTGGATAGTTAGGTCAGAATTTGGAAGAAATAAGGGACGAATAAAGTCATAAAACATGAATCCCTAGAGGTAGAATAACTACTTGCTTCCATCTTTGCAATTCATTTGATCTCTCTTATGCGTTTTGGTGAAAGAGGCTAGAAGGCAGGTGGTAACTGATGGTTTAAACTATGATCATTTTCTCTCTGACTTTGATTAATTAAAAGCTTAAGAGGAAGATAAACAGGGCTGAAATTTCACTAGCAGAAGTCACTGATGTCTGCTTTGTCAGAATGTTGGATGAAGCCAGGTTCAAACTTCTGCTTCTTTTCACTGACGCATTAGAGTCAAAGATCTAATTTATTTATTTGCCTATTGTGTCACATTATTGCTTAAAGTCCATAAAGTATAGCCCAGAGATGTAATGCCTTGTTCTAACAGTGGCAGGTACCATCTATCACATCCTGTATATGTTTGAGAGAGAACACTGCAGGTACAAAGCAGCCTGAGCTGAAGTAAACAGGATGATTTAAGAGTGAGGCTCTGTTTATTTCTTGGCTGAACAGATTTGCTGAGAAGGGAAGGACCTTTGCAGGTTAAGGGCATTCTGTCTGGAGGGGCAGGGTGCACAAGAACAGACACCAAGCTGACGTACCACAGCTGTCTGACAGATTGCATTGCATTTAAAACGTCCAAATGTTTCACATTTACTCTGAATCATTTAAAAGATGAAAATGGAAATACAGTTGGGATTGCTCTAGGAAGACTCTGGAAAATCAGATCTGGGTTCACGGGCGGGTCCTTATCGCCTCAAAGAGACGCTCCTCCAGATGTGCAGACCACTGGCCAAACTTCACAGCTTCGTGCAATAACGAACAAGTAGAAATATTTATTCACACCTTCAGCGTATTGTGGAGATCTCCACATGTGGAAGACAGAGAGAGGGCCCTGATATCACCCAAAGCTCCAATCGCTGGCTCTTCTGGAGTTTTTCTTGTTTGTCATGAAAAGGAAAATGATGCTTTTCTGTCCGAGCACTTAAAGTAACTCAGTTTAGAGCTTAGTGCTCGCAGCTCTGTGAGGTTTTACAAAGGCTGCGCAACACTTTGTGCTGAATGTCAGCCTAATACCAAAAGAAGCAACATGATGCTAAAAGAATTTCACTGTGTAACAGTGGAGGTGGTAGAAGTATAACTTCCAGGCATAAAAAGACCTAAAACTTCACATTGGTGCAAACTCAGCAGTGTTTGAAAATAACTGGACATTTCAAAATAGATGACACAGTCACAACCTCCGTGCTAACTGATTGTGCAATTTAACATACCAGCATGTGATATAGGAGGAATTAACTCAATAAACCTGTACACATGTACACAGTATATATGGATCAATAATGTGATATTTTTGTGTCTGAACGCATAATTATATAGGTTCTAAAACGTGTAAAATATTTTCAGTGCAAATAATGTATATTGTTTTATATTTTGCTATCTAAAAACCATAAATATAAGATCACAAATTAACTTTGCTTCTCAGATTTTTTTATTGTTAAAATAGTCCCATATTATAACTAATATTAATTCTAAAGATATTGAGATAATTTAATGTTGACCATCACTGTATGTCCTCAAATGTCATGGTGGCACAACCATAAACATGAGACTTTTATTATGAAGCAAAACAAACAAAAAAAATCATAGAGAGAACTCTATGTGACTAAAAAGGTTGATAACTGTCTTGTGAATATGGATTAAAAAAAATACCCTGCTGCTTCTCAGGTTGTAGAAGCAGTGTAAATCTGGGAAACCATCAACTTACCGTAAATATCTGTGTGTTCTTTCTGCCAGTCACGAGCCTTAATACATGTGTCCAAGTAAAATCATGTTTAAATTGAAAACAGCTGCCAAACTCAGGCGGCACAAGTGCAAGAAATGCTGCTTACATAAATCAATAATGTTATATAAACTCTGAGACGATCTATTTGGTTTCTAAAACATATAAAATATGATCATTTATCGAAAAGAAACACCTACAGATCATGAACTGAATAATTTCATTTAAACAGAACAGCTGCACTCAGACATTATCGCACCAGTGAAAAACTAAAAGTATTAAGCAAAGTCAAATCTTCCCCAATGCTGGCATGAGATCAAAAGCCCAAGAAGTTTATTGCAATTTATTGTTGAATGTGTGCACTAAATTTAATAGCAGCCAAGCTGGTGAGATATTTTACTAGAAATTCTTAGTCGTGCTGGAGAAAAAGGTATTTCAGATTTATTATCTGGAAACCAAATATGTCCATATCACAGTTTTTGCCCATTCATCAAGATTTTTCCCAATTTTCCAGAATCAGTAAAACATTCGACCTGATATTGGCTGGATGAAAAGTCCCTGGAGTCATCGTCTGCAGATGGTTTTGGCAAAGTTTTATGGCAATCAAATATTTGTCAAAATATTTCTGATTGGATCAAAGCGGTGAGTAACTGAACAAAAATCCTAAGAGCCATTCACGAGTATGGCTAAAAAAAAACGAGGTGAAGATCATATGAGATGATGAAAACCTCCACAAACCTAATAAAAGTTAAAAGTTATGAGATGTGATTTATTGATTTATTTGTCAACAGCATTTTAAGAATTTTTAAACTGTTCACAAAAACTTTTTTTTTGTTGCTATAATTTAAATTGTCCATCCGGCAGAACCGGGCAATTAAAAAGCTTTAACTCTGTCATCCTTTGGCTCCGGTCCACTAAGGTGGAGCAGAGTGCTGTGTGCTTGGCCGTGGCCCCATGGGAGTAATCTGTTTTCTTGAACCGCACCAAACAGCTCCAGCATTTATTAAAGAGCCTGCCTTGTTTTACGCCTCCCTCTTTAGCTCATCTCTTTGGAAGTCCTTTGGAAGCAGGGAGAAAAACACTTTTTTATGAGAGATACCAAAAGATGGTGTCTTTTCAGTTTCCTTGCAGGAGAAGATGTTGTTAGATTTGAGGAGGCAGAGAAGATGATGTCTGACCACGAAGGATCAGCTGCATGAATACTCAAACATGGAGAGGCAGCAAACTTCCCAAGTCTTCTAAGAAAAAGAAAGCAGACTTTTCTCATTCCCAGAAAAAGTGTCCAACAACAAATACGTTCAGCTCAGACTTGAAGTTTGGAAGTTTCTGGAGGGTGAAGATAACATTGTGTTGTTGTTATGGCTGCTGCTCCGTGCGCACGACTGGTTTTGTGCTGTAATCTCAGGGAGACATCTCCTGACATTTGCAGAAGAATATGTCTGAAAATGCTTCCAGTGCAAGCTAGCATGATTCAGCACTAGAAATATGAAGGTACACTTTGTACCTAAATACACATACTTGCTACATGTGAATTGGCCCTTCATGCTGACTATGTTTTTAGGTAAGTGAAGCATGAGTTATTTTTGAGATATGGTGATATCCATCTGTTTATACAAGAGAATCCATTATAATAAACTCCACTGAAATGCAAACATGTTATTACAATGTGATAATAATGCAATATTCATACATTTGAACTAATATTACAAAAGAAGCTATGCTTCTATGACTTATATAAATAGTAATTAGGCATTTTATTGCTACTTCTGTAGGCTTGTATTTTTGTTTCTGAATGTACGTTGTGGTGTAAATACACTGTGGTTTACAACATTGTTATCTGGAACTATAACTATGTCTTTATTGGGTGTGGAAACATAATATTTTTACAAGATGGTCTCTGTTGGTCTAATAGCTGATGAAAGATAAAAGCTCACCAACATGAACCTCACAGTGTAGCTTACATCGGAGGTCTCTTACGGAGATCTTTCACAAAAAGTAAACATTTTGGCCTGTTGGTGACATCAAAGATCTGAGAGAATCTGCGTCAGTAATCACTGATGTAATGTTACGGTTCATCCTCCAAGCACTAAGGAAGTTACCAACTGAAATCTTTCACCCTAAAGCTGTCAAGATGTTTGGTTGAGTTCCAAAAAATGGTGCACTACATGAAAGCGTGAGAGTCAAACACATTCAGTAAAAAAAAACTAGATATTACAGTCCCTGATAATGCATTGCTTTAGATGGAGAGACTCTTGAGGGATGGCTGTTATGAGGAAAGGCAGCCCAGAAACTTTGCCAGCAGCGCACGTTGTTGTGTGCCTCAACTTTCAGTCTTTTACCCAGGCTAATCTGCCATTTTCCTTCCTTAGTTAGGATTAGGGATTAGAGATCTGATCTAGCTTATCATTTTAAAATTTGGGACACATCGTCAGTAGTGGACATTGTATTCATCGGGTGTTTCGACCATTATCACTAGACACCCTCATCCAAGGAGGCCCTGCCAGGGTTGATCAGGCCCTGGACTGTGTCACTGGTATATGTTAACTTGTTATTTCTCTTCTTCTTTCTTCTGTTTAGTTTCCTACAGTTTATTTTCTATCTATTCACTGTAACTGAGAAATAATACTTACCTCTTTAGCATTTATGGAGCCTAATTTCTGCAAAGGGATAGATAGGCATAGATTCAGTAAGGTGATGGTAACATATCCATGTCCATATTGACATGACAACATCACACAGTCACTGTGTGTCAACTGCACCCATGGGATGCTCTATGCTATGGGAAGCAGCCATCAATATGTATAATCTGCATTCATAATGAGATGGTCATGGCATCTGCTTCTGCTTCTGTCTATTTCAGTTATTATTGCCTTTCTATCACCTCTAAGCAGTCTGGGTATTCTCTTCTGACCTCTGACCCTCATCAACTGCTTCTCACTGGATATTTTCTCTTTTTAAAATCGTTCTCAGTAAACCTTAGAGATGATGGAAAATCTGAGTAAATCAGCAGTTTCTGAAATACTCAGAACATCCGGTCTGGTACCAACAACCACGTCACGTTCAAAGTCACTTAAATCAACTGCACTGAGTTACTGCCATGTGATCGGCTGACTTGATATTTACATTAACAAGCGGTTCAATAGAGTGCTGAGTGTGTGATTGCATCAAAATAACCCCATGAAGAATTTCAGGAAGGGAATGACAAGGTAACGTTTATAACCAGGGATTATCATCCTTCCACATTGTTACATAAACTGACACTTTGAAATGTTTATAATTTTATACATTTACAGAATGTTACTGATAATTTTGATGTTCGCAAAGCTACAGCTTGAGTCGTTATCAATTATTAAGAACGCCAGGCTTTTACTGATTTCCTGTTGGCTTTTCATTAATTTTTCATTAATTTAGGTCAAAGATCTTGAAAGGGTACTCCAGCTTCCTCCCACTATCCAAAGATATTCAGTTAGGTCAACTAGTGTGTGTGTGTGTGTGCGTGTGTGCGTGTGTGCGTGCGTGCGTGCGTGCGTCCTATGATGACCTGGTGACCAGTCCAATGTGTGCCATGCTTCTCACTGTATGACAGCTGGACGAGGCTTCAGTTCCCAGCAACCATGAACTGGACGAGCAGTTGAGAAAACAGATGCTTTCCAGTCATCTGCACAGCTGTAAAATATATCTTGGAATATTATGTTTTTGATATCAAACTCTTTTGAATTATGTGTGGGCTTGCTCTGTCATTTCCAAATGTCTTTGAGTGTGCTGTTTAATTGAACAGCCCTTTTATAAAAAAAATCATTTTTCACAGCTTTGGGTTGCAGAGATTTTGGTGAGGAGCAAAAATGACGTAGCCTGAAATACCTTAAGGTTGACAGAAGGGCAGGAGACCGTGTCTGTCATAACTATCTGTCCAGTTAGTATATATTAGATGGAGAGGAGCGAGACCATATGCTCCACGTTCTTCGCCATCACTTGAGTTGATGTGATATATGTTGTTTGGCTGGCTGAGATCCTGTGAACCCATTGTGTCTTTTTTCCCTTTTTAATGAACTAAGACGAGCATCGGCTGTTAGGCTCAGCTTTTGCTGTTAGAAAATGAGTTCTCCCACACATAAACACGCCTTTGCATAAGCTGAGAATGAGGTCTTTGTCAAGATGCTATATGTTCAGCCATGTAATTTGTAAACTTTACAGTTCGAGCAGCCTCTCAGTTCATACCAAGGTCTAGTAATACATCCATCCATCCATCCATTCGCTTCCGCTTCTCCTTTTCAGGGTCGCGGGGGGCGCTGGAGCCTATCCCAGCTGTCATAGGGCGAGAGGCGGGGTACACCCTGGACAGGTCGCCAGTCTGTCGCAGGGCCAACACACAGGGACAGACAACCATTCGCACTCACATTCATTCACACATTCACACCTAGTGGCAATTTGGATTATCCAATTAACCTATCCCCACAAGCTGCATGTCTTTGGACGGTGGGAGGAAGCCGGAGTACCCGGAGGGAACCCACGCAAACACGGGGAGAACATGCAAACTCCACACAGAAAGACCCCGGCCTGATGTTGGAATTGAACTCAGGACCTTCTTGCTGTGCGGCAACAGTGCTAACCACCGTGCCACCGTAAATGTGGGCTCATTGTGCTAACTGTAGCTACTTGTACATAATCCTTTGAAAAGAAGCACAGAGTCACTTGAGACATGAACTAAAGCATTTGCAATTTGATAAAACCAATGAGAAATGACATTCTGTTGTGAACAATTGCAAGGTGGTTTGGAGATCTGTCCATGTTATTTTGAGAATGTCATCTCGGTTTCAAGAAATGAGCCAAACCAATCGAGAAAAACTGTAATACTGAAGGTGGGGCTATTGGCCCTGTGGCATGAAACCCTGTCCCCATCTAATGGTCAAGAGAGGCGTTACATGAACATAGAGAGTCCCTGCTGAGTCAGCTCAGTGATATTAGAAGCTTTGGCACAAAAGAACAAAGTTGTTTGCCCTCTGCGATGTCTGTAAAATATATTCTGATAAAAGCGGTAACTTCATGGTAGCTTTTTTTTCCACTTTTTGTTTTAAGCTACTGAAACCTCCAACAACGGAAAACATCTGGCTGCTAATACTTGAATGTTCTGTAAAAGCTACAGTTGACCATCAGGAGTAAGGTGGTCATGTATATTGTGCTGGCACTTATTTATCAAATGTTCAGAGTTGTTTTTACAATCTGTTTTAGAATAACTGATTAATAGACTGCACTGCTTGGTGCAAACAGTCAACCGGACTCCAGTTTCTGACAGATTACATCAGCTATAAAACCTAATCTGACGTTTCTGGTTCTTTCCAATAAATAGTCGGGTATGTTTTTGCTTATTTACAAGTGGGCACTTTTTGCGTCGCGTCATCTGACAGGTTACTGTTCTTATATTTGTAACATTGTATTGGATTAAGCTTTTCCAAGTGCCCTGCGTTAATTAAACTAGATTTCTCCCTGTGGTGTATTTGCTGTGGTTCAACTTCCTCCAGTAACTGTTAACAAGTTCAGTTCACTACAAGTCAGTCCAGACACAAGCACAGGAATTACTGTCATACATACATTTATTTTATATAAAAGAAAACAAGGGTTGTAATATTAACAGTTATACACACACAGCCCAATCACTGGAAAACTACTGTATCCAACATGGCAGCTAGGCACTGAACAATGTTGGATGTCATTAAAACATCTACGTGCTCCTCCAAGTGCCTCTTGGGATCCTGTAGATTAAATAACAAAAAAGTTTTAAAAAGATGAAAAATGTAAACCACAGGGTCAAGATTTTCAGATCCTTTTTGAGAATTCCCTGGTTTCAATAAAGTTTATAATAAATACAAACAAAAATCTACCTGTTTTCCAACATTCTTGATTGCCAGCTGCTCAGGGGTCATTTTGTCCTCTTCTTCAACGGCCTGAGGTGGAAATATGACAGTATGTCAGTATTGTGGAACAGTATGGTAAAAAAAAAAAAAATTTAAAAATTTAAAAAAATTATCTGCTGCTGAATTATTTCAAGTCGCACCTTATTGTAGTTCTTAGCCAGCTCCAACATTTCTTTGACGATGGTCTCATTGTGCTTGCAGTGCTCGCTGTAGTCCTGCAGGGTCAGACCCTCCATCCAGCTCTTCTTATGCAAGTTCAACAGCATCTGAATAAGAAAAGTCATGTGTCATATGTTCTACCACAAATTAACAAAAGTATTAACTCTTTAATAGGTTGTGAGACTCAAACCTTCTGCTCCAGCTCATTTTTCCTGTAATTGATGGTGATGGAGTAGTAGTGTCTGTTGAGTCCGTGAATCAGGGCCTGAAAACACAAGAAACATCAAGTTTAGCATTTTTTTTTCCTTTTTGGATAATGTCAGCAAACATTGCACAAAAAAAATCTCTAACACTGGATTTGTTTTGAATTTTTACAAAAAATCCTCTTTAGATCTTTTACACTGATTTAGTTTCAATACAATGGCTGGAAATGAAGTGTGATGAATGGCAGGGCACACAGCTGTTCCTGTTCTTCACGTCTCTCTGAATGCAACCTTACTAGTGCCAACTGCCTCAGGTATATGCTGTTATGCAACGATTTAACTGCATGTAAATAAAGTTAACTGAATTGTGTTTGTTCATGTTATAACAAGCTGATTGTTGAGGCTAACTGAACACTAACAACAAAACAAACAGCTGGTGTTGTCTGCAAATATTCAAAGAAAACGCTGAACATAATTTTATGGAGAAGCATGAGTGACTATTACTTTGCATATGATGTTCAGAAACTGGAGATAACAATACACGTTGCTACCATCTGTTAGGAGATTTTAAGAAAAAACCCATGTTCTAAGAACACAAACAGCAGGTTACCTGGATTGAAGGCTTGTTCAGATGACCCAGGTTGGATGTGGTTTGTCTTGGTTCATGACCCAACACCATCATGTTGGCATTGATCAATCTGAAGGCATCAATAACAACCTGAAGATGACAGTGGAGGAAAAACCGTTTCACAATTAAACGATCATCATCACTAATTCATTATGAATTCTCACTTAATAACTGATCTTGTGCGCTGCACTTGAAATAATAAGAGGCTGATTAGAGGGTTTCTCCTTGGTACCCACTCATCCCTACCTTCCCTTTGACGCTCTGAATTGGATCAACGACCACTGCGACAGCTCGCTCTGACAGAGCCTCAAAGCTCTGCTGTGTGTTGATATCCACACCAGATAACCAACAACCAAACCCAGGGTGACTGTGGTACCATCCCACCACCATCTCTGGTCTGTTAAACAGCACAGGAAGAGGACAGCAGACATATGTGAATATGATTTTAGAGACATTTAACGTAAATTTTTTCATAAAAACTTTTCATTTTCTCTTCTAAGCCTTCACTTTATGCATCAATTACTAGCTAAGCAGGTATTTGATCAAACTATCCTTTTGAAAATGAGTTTTTATTCATTTTATATAGTCTCAAGTGTTACCTGCCGGTCTGCTTTAGCATGTCCAACATCTTGGCCTGAAACACAGGATCCACTGCTTCGACACTCACACCCTGTGAGGCACAAAATTGTGATTTTGTGAAAAAGTATAAAGTCAACATTAATCATCACAAATTTATTTCAAAATTGGTCATATCATGATACAAACAAGGTGTTTATTATCCAACTGTGCACTCCTTGGTAATCTACAGGAGGAGATTGGGACAAATGAACTTACCGTTCCTGACTGCGGCATGGCAAACACATCAATCACTCGCACTGTGTAGTCATCAACAAATTCTCCCAGCATCAATCCCATGACCTCCATGGGTACACCAGCACGCCCGTGTTTCAACATCTGAGGAATAGCATGAAAAGTCATCGAGATGTTTTTTTTTTATGGACATCATATATTTACTGCTGATGATGTGGTGCAGAGGTGTTACCTTGAGCAGGGCAAGAGAGGAGATGTACACCTGCTCTGCTGTGTCCACAGCAGGTGCATCTGTTGGGGGGCCCTGAGGAGCAGTGTTTTTTTTATTAGTTCAGGCTTTTGTAAGACAGCAGCAGCTTTTACTAATCACCACATTCCAGGTATCAGTTAGAATTTTAGAGCATACAATGTGCATATGCATTATATTTCTTTCTGTTAATATTTATTTAATGGCAGTAACCATCTGATAAAACCTGCAGCACACAAGCACTCCCCTTTAGCAAGTGTATTTTTTATGTAATGTAGTTATACTGTTGGTTATCTTTAGGTTACCTGGCCAAGACCTGGCATTCCACCTCCGAGCCTAAGCAGCCGGTCCATACTGAGATGTGTTAACTGTGAAACAGAAACAAACAAAAAAAAGTTTTGTTAAACTCGTGATCAGGACATGGTTTGTGAAGATACAGAGTTATATGTAATAGTTCCTTCAGTCCACATTTATTCAAAGAAAACTTATAGAGATCAGATTTTACTCTGTTTGGACAATCTCCAAATTAATAAGATCACCCTATACATTATTTAAAATTATATTTAACTGCTAACATTAAAATAAATGTACCTTATGCATATTTTATTTTAATATTTTGGTTATATTTTGTTTTTATGAGATTAGACGTTATGTGTAGTCACAGTGTACGTAGGCCTAACGAGTAAACTCGAGTAGAAAATTCGGACTATTTCTAAGCTCTGTGTGCAGAAAATGAGCTAAACTGCACTTCCAGTAACACAAAAAATTACATTAATTAATCAAATATCCATATTCCACAGAAAGGCTAATGACAGTTAGCTTCAATGTGCTAATTCACCCATAATCGTCAAACGCAATACGGCAACATCATAAGCCTGATAAAACATTATCGGCTCGTATGTTTTAGTTAATGTATCATTACATGCCTGTGGCTGATGACTATAGTTTTAGCTTGTTTACTGTTTTGAGCTGCTTTTAGCTCAGTTCACGGACACAATTAGCGTGATGCTAGCGCTAGCCTGTTTGTGCTAACTTAGCCTGCACCGTTTAGTACAAGAAAATGATTAACAAATTGTTTACAGTAATCCCCTTTCATCAGATTTAATGACTTCTGTGAGCTGTGTTGAACGTCTGCCTCCACTTACCTGCTGTCAGACCTGTGTGGTATTCAGAAGAGTTTGTTTTTCTGGTCGTAGCCGAAACAAACCACCCGGCTACAATGAATCAGCCAGAATCGTCTTTTTTCCACAGAGTAACTGTCGCACTAATGACGTATATTGGTGGAGCCCGACTGGCATTTGCAACATTGAGACACTAGAGGGAGCCACAGTTATGTATGTTAAGTCATTTAGGACAACAAATCGATTATGTAAAGAATTCGACAAGAAGGAGAAGAAGGAGAAGAAGAAGAAGAAGAAGAAGATGAAGAAGATGAAGAAGAAGAAGAAGAAGAAGAAGAAGAAGAAGCACCAGATTTATATCAAAAGTCTTTATAATTTATTATTTGTATTAACTTTTCTGTTAATCTAACCAGTTGAATTATGGGTACTTATATATCAGCTCTTTCTGTCAATATATACATATTTTGAAGTCATTTACATACCCTCATCATGGACATGACTGTCATGTTAATTTTGGACAACTCGGCCCTTGTGTATGCTGTATAGTTTTCCAGGGAGGAATGATTGTACAGGTTACACATTTAGTGACTCAAGAAACAATAATTGGGTGTACAGGCTTGAATTTATTTTGCATTTTCTCTAAGTCACACAGGGTCAGATATAAACATACACATCAACTTATATTAAAATGTCTATCAACAAGCAGCACCTTGACCAGATGCTTTTGCTAGCCATCAAGTCAACCCAAACTAACAGTAACCAAGTTTGAACTGTCTCACTGTTTTTGATGCTATTTGATTTGAGGTGAAGTGGAAGAATTTGGAGGTAGCCCTTCATTATTATTCTTCCATCCACTTCGTGCAATTTACCACTGACAGCAAAACAGCCCCAGAGTATGACGCTACAACCACCATGCTTGACAGTCAGTCCAATTTTTTTAGTTTGAAAGCCTCACCTTCACTCCTCAGTACCTACATACCTCTTGCCACTGTGACCAAATAGCTTAGTCTTTAGCTCATCTGACTAAAAGGCGTTTTGCTTGCTTTAGATTTTTTGGAGCAGGGGCTTCTCTCTCTCTCTCAGCCCATGGCCATGTAAAACTAGCTTCGCTGTGGACAGTGATGCTGGTTTTCCAGCAGTTTTCAGTTAATAGAAGGCGTGAGCCTTGGTTTCTGAACATCCTAACCTATTTACTCTCATCTGAGGGCGAAAGTTTCTTTTTCCAGAACTTGCCAAAGTGGCGACACATCCAAATTACTGATGATCCTGGAATCTGCAGCTGTTTACAAATGGCCCAAGAGACCTCCCCAACTTGTGTAACTCTAGAATTCTCTTTCTTAGATCTTCACTGAGATCCTTGGATGTTCCAATTGTTCTAAGTGTTGATCAATCCAGTGAGTGCGGTCAAACAAATCCTTTTTATGTATTTTCTAAATGTAATGAATCTAACCAGTTGCCACCTCTAGCCCTCACATCAGTATCATTTCTATGGAAAACAGAAGTGTATAAAGTAAATAGTATTTTTACATAAAGGCTGAAGACTGCTGTGATGTTTTCATGGTTTCTCCTTTTTCAGCAATCAAGCATTTCATTGCTCCCAAAGGAGCCACAAACGCTGAGCCAAACCACACCATTACTGGAGTTGTGAAAAAGCTTTTCTGTTTGTTTCCTGTATTCTAGCCAGACAGGAGCCAGTTCTACAGAACAACTCGTATGATCTCACCCAGCACCGTTACTAGATACACTGCGATGCTAGATGCGTCAGCTGCCACGCTGATGGCGCCAAGGGGGTATTTCAAATTCCCTTATTCTTTGGTGGATGTGGACAGAGCAGATAATCATCTACATTCCTCAGCCCCTCCCTCTTCAAACCCTCAGACCCCCCCGCTACATCAACACAGTTCAATACACTCAGCAGTCTTAACCAGGATGTGCTTCCTTATGATGGGTTTCTCTGACCTTTGGGATCCAGGGCTAAATTAGTAGGGCGTACATTATTAACTTTGCCTCAAAAGTACATTGTTTCAGGGCTTTCTGCTGGCTTATTTTTTGTTATAGTTTTAATACATACAGTCATTATTCTACCAAAAATGATGAGAGAAGCAATTCTTAAAACATCTGGAGGAATTATTCAGAAAACTAAAACTAAATTCTATGGAACAATCGACCTACTGGATATTTTAATTATTTATAAAGAAGAGCTTTTAAAAGAAATAATTAAAAAAAAAAGTAGAATGAAAAAATACAGAGATTTGACTCATCTACATTTGAATCTTTTGTGAAACCTCATCTGTCACCAGCACATTGGATGTATTGGATTTATTAATCAAACATGGCCTAACTTCATAAAAACAAGTGTACAAACACATTTATGAAAACAAATGGTGCAGCTGACTGTTCAGATAGGAATCATTGGACTTTTCAAGTCACATCAGAAGTGGCTTGTAACTCAAAACCAGCATGAAACCTTAATCCTACCAGCAGAGGAAATAAGGAAGAGAAATTTGATGCTTTAAGAGCTTCCCTGCACCCTGATGGGATTTGGATTTAGAGCTGCTTTATAAATCTCCAGCAGGACTTGCAGCAGGATGACTACTAGAGGAAGGCACTGCTTTGAGCCTTTAAACATTTGTATGTGAATGCAAAATGAGTGTAATTAGATCAAAGTAAAAAAGGTAAAATGGGTGCTCTAAAAGTTAGAACCAACAAATCCACAACACACATCTACACGTGTGTGGTCTCTGATACCATTTCCTCCTTTTTACATGTGTGAAAACCTCTTGGTAATGGTTCAGCTTGGGCCCAGGTTTGTATGCCATCATTTTCCTATTATCCCTTCATAATAATAATAATAATAATAATAATATTAACAATAATAATAATAATAACGATGCTGAAAATATAGCAGTTTCCTTCTTTAGAACCCCCCCCCCCCCCAAAAAAGAGCATCATACCGTTTTTTTATGTGTTTATTAATTATTATTATTATTATTATTATTATTATTATTATTATTATTTATTCCTTTTCTGTAGCAGCTTGTTTCTTTTCTACACTGAAATCTCCTGCATCGTTTGCACAGGTGAAAAACTCAAACTTAGTCCTGAAAAGATTCTGATGACCTGCACACTGCTGTGGACTCGTTTTCTTTCACAATTAAGGCAATGCACTGTGGTAAGTGTAGTCATTTTGCGGTACTGTACTTACTATTTATGTCAAACTAGGCTACCATGACTGTAAATTGACCAATGTTTTGCTGTGTGGATCTGAAGTTTATTTGTCCAATAAATAAAAGATTTCTTTACTCAAAATTTCAGATTTTTGTACAGATAGTTTGGTTTTGTTTGGTTGTTTTTTAGAATAAAATTATCGCCCTTAAAGGTAGGAGACGGGGGACGGGACTTTTAAAGCGCTTGGTCTTTAAATAAAGTCTTCAATACACAGTGAAGCCGCTGATGAGAATCTAGAAATGTACAATTCCTGTTTTCCCATCATTCAGTGAAGTGGTTAGTGTTAAAACGCACTTTTACGAAGGGTCCATGAACTCATCAATCTTGTAAAGCCGTTAAATAAAAAAAAGGTATTTCTTCTTCTGACTCATAATTATGTGATATGAAGTACACGAAGCCTTCCAGAAAACATCAATAGCATGTTTTTGTGTGTTTTGAATTCAATATTTGCTCTGTGTTCTTGCCTCCGTCCCACATTGTGCGGTTTACAGGGAAACTGTGACCTCGTCTCGGGGCCGGTGGCGACTGCTTATATATCACTGCATCCTGACTTCTGTGACATGTACTAGCCTATGTTGGACGGGGTGTGTGTGTCGGGGGGAGGCGGGGGGGAGGGTACAAAGAGGAAGAGGGTGTGTGTGTGTGTACAACTCTGTGTGTGTGGTTTCAGGAGGTGGGGGTGAAGAATGCTTGGTATGTGCGGACGACGACAACATGAAAGGCGGCGAGGGTTGAGCCCAAACTGATTGTGCTTCCCAAAATCAAACCCAAACCCGCTTTGTGTCTGAATTTCGACCGAGCCTCAGACACCACACGTCCGTTTATCGCAATAAGCAAGCGTCCGCTGCGAGTTTTTAGGTGGCGGCAACGCAGTTTATTTGATGTCAAACACCCTGCAGAGGCGGAGATGGTTTAGTCTGTAGTAGGTGGGACTGCCGAGCGGTCTGCAGCAGGACGTCGTAGATCAATGAACCGGACCGGAGGGCTGGTCCATCGCCTGGTGTGCATCTGACTGTATAGATGTAACAGTGTACCTATGCGGGACCGAGGGTTCTTTTTTAAAGTGTCCAGCAGCCGTTCATGATGCGGATGTTATAAAGCGACTGGGTATTTGATAGGCTCCCGAACCCCGCTCGGATTTCGTCTCTATAGTGGCTCTCATCGGTGCGATTTTTTTCCCCTTTTTTCTGGGGGGGAGGAAGTAAAATCCATCTATAACCTCCAGGATGATCTTTGCAAACACGGGCAACCCGCCGAAGACAGCCAATCGTAAGCAGGTAGGCCAAAGACACACACATACACACATTGGGTTTTCCCCCTTTCTTCCTACTTTTTTTTTTTTAAATCACACTTTGAGGGGAGAAAATGGGGTGAATAATAGCACATGACATTGGAAAGCCATTTCAGGATTTACATGCGTTCACGCCACATTCTGGTAATAATTAAACCCCGTTTGGAAAACAGATCATCTGCTCTCAGCACTTGTCAAAAGGGGAAACCTAATAAGATGAAGATATTAAATAAAATAAAGATAAAATCCGAGCCGATCTGTAGCTGTACAACCGATACTTTAATTATTACGTCCGTATAACCTTGCTGGCCAACTCTGGTCAATGTGCATGACGGTTGTAGTCCATTTTATAGGTTAATGCATTCTGGTTGGATCCAGAGAGGGAGAGAGAGAGAGCTGGGATGAATGTCAGTGTGCTGGCTGAACTATGCAGCCTGCCTGCCTGCATTCTTCTTTTTGACCTCTCAGGTGAAGAGAAAAGGCTGGTCTGAATGAAGGCCGTGCCCCTGTGCTTTTCCATCTGAAGATGGAAGATGGAAGGAGAGAGGCGGCGGGTGTTTAACCTCTGCCGCTGACGGAAATGTGAACCCTGCTTCAGATAAGGTGGAGCGAGGGTTCAATTTTCTTGTAATATATATTCATCGGAAGGTACTGCACGTTACTTTGAGGACGGGGATGTGAATCCGATCTCCTATGAATCCCTTCAGGGGAAGAATGAGTCTTCAGTGTAGGTGTTTAATCAGCTATAAGAGGGCCCTGCGAGTAAAATATACCATAGCTGCCCTCTAATGGAGAAGCTTTGATGGGCTTTTTTTTTTTTAGCTTTAAGTTAAGCTTTGTAATTGCACACCAACAAAAGTGTAAGGCCTCTACTTGAACACATAAGAGACCTAACAGATGTTCCTGTGGCAGGAATCAGGTCTTCACGTGTGAAAGAATAATACCTGCTATGAACATTTAGCCATAGTTGGCCTTGTTTGGCCCATGTGCACAGTTTTGGCTCCTAAAATGTGGATTGTATTTCGGTTATGGACAGATGGTGTTATTTTGCCACGCTTTGTCTTTGATCTGAACTGGAGAGGGTTGCGGTGGCTGGTGGGGGGATTTTAATGAATGAGTAAAGGGAAGGAAATGCTTTGCAGGGCAGTGGTGTGGTTTGGTGTGCAAGTAAGAAAAAAAATGGAAGTGTCTGTCTGATGTCAGACCCAAAGGCCCACCTATAAGAATGCAAAAGAATGCACAGGAAATTTGTCTTTTTACAGCTAAGGGGTTAAAGGGCAAACCTTTTGCTCAGTTTAAGAAAAGGTAGAGAATTCAAGGAGTTCCTCTGTGACCCTAAGTCAGATAAGCGAGTTAAGAACACGCATGGATCGATGGAAATATGGAAACGTACAAAATTATTATAAGAACATATTCAAGATGTAGGAAAGCTGCTTTTAGGCTGCTGTCCCTTTAAATAATTTAATTTGTTTGACTGCTTAATTTTAGGTACCTCTATGCACAACTGGGTAGTTAATTAGTAACATTTGTTAATATTTGTTGAGTTTTCTGTGATCGGCATCACTGCAAACTCACCAAATGTTTAGCATGCCTTATTCTTTAAAATGAATGTGAGTGGCATACAAGCAAATAACCTAAAAGCAGCTCAAAGTTGGCCAATCCTTGAGTCCTTCTTCTGTTACCACCGGACCTGTTGTGGTCTCAGGTGTGTCTCGCTGTAGAAAACCAACTGAAATGCAGCTCTTTAGCGAGCAGTGCTTATTGATGTTAGACGAGTACTGCATGGACTAGTGCAGACAGCGTTTTCCCTGTGTGTTTGTCACACTGATGAAATGTTCTTGTGATCACGCTTGACCTGAGTTTAAATTAGATTATCCAGCTCCCGTACATTTCCTAACAGTGTGTTTCCTGTGTGCAGTCCTACCCCATGACTCCGTCCAGTCCCAGCAGCAACAGCAGCAGCAGCACAGGCCTGGAGCAGCTCAGCAAAACTAACCTTTACATCCGTGGCCTGCCTCCTGCCACGACAGACCTGGACCTGATCAAACTCTGTCACCAGTGAGTTCGTGCTCATATACGCGTATGGCTGTGCAAACGAATGTTTTGTCACTTATTGTACTTTGCAAATGAAAGGGGTTGAATAGTAGCTCTAAAAAAGGACAGCAATTTTTTAAAAATACATTTTAATTGAAAGAATATATGACAAATTCAGGCTCAGATAATGGCCCAGAAAAGGCAAAATATAAGTAGTTTGCGCTAAAATAACTCACAAAATTGAAAATTATTTCTTAATTTTTTTATGTAAGGGATTTGTTATGGTACACGAGCAGCACTTCAGTGGTTCACCAGGTTGATAAGCCCCACACACTGGGAATCACTGATCCACAGGTTACTGAAGTCCTGCTATTGACCCATGAGTGTTTTCGCCATGATCGTCCTGCTGTTTAAATTTGCAGCATTAATTTGATCTTTTGTTCAGTGTAATCAGAAACTAGCAATTGTGACCATAAATGTATCAGGAACATGTAAACCGAGGTCCCAGTCCAGGGGTTTCTATCCAGCCCAAATTTATTTTGGAACCACAAGAGTCGTCCCCTGCTGGCTGTTAAAGACAATCCAAAGTAATTCCACCTTAGATTCACTTTTCACCACTAGAAGCTAGCTCCATTGTTCAAGAGCTGTCCTCTTTATTGGACATCAAAAGGGAAAAAAATTATATTCCCCAACCATTTCGTAAGTAGTTGCTTTCTTGTACTACAAGAAAAACCCTTTAGCAATTGCTTTGGTCACTAGCAGTAGCTTGTCTGCAAACACTCTTATTACCTACTAGCCAAGTAGTAAACCCTGAAAAAGTGCTGCACAAACTGGAAAAGAATAATGTTCGTCTAGCTAAGACATTTTAAAAGGCGCATTTTTCACAGTTCTACTGCCATTTTTAGAATAGTTGGCCAGTGTTGGTAGACAAGCTAGCTGGGTTCATGCAGACTACAGGCGACTGCAGCATTCTGCTAGCAACCAAAAACCATCACAACAAAGGTTTTGCCTATCGGTCAGGGAATCCATTTTTCCCAAGAAATGGATGGTTGTCAGATGGTCGCAGACTGGTCTTTAGGCCTGTGTATCTGGGGTTTTATTCACTTAACTTTAAATTGACAGCATGATTGTCACGCGTCCAAAAATGGCAGATAAGTTGGTATCTCATGGCTGCAAAATCTCAATACTTTCTATGGTCAGGGTCAGCTTGTCTTAGGACAGAGGACAGAAAATAGAAAGCTACCATCTGTACCAGCACAGCATGAAATTGTTACATTTAAGGTTTTTAAATCTAATTAGTAAGAATTTAAGAGTGGACATGAGACATATTTTGTTCTTTTGGGCAGAATATATATTTATTTTCAATTCATCACATTGTAGTAAGCTAAGCAGATTAACAGATACCGTTAGCCATCAAACACCACCTGTGTTGTGTGGACTCCTGCTTTGATATTACGGCTTTTACAATCTTCAGTTTTTGAAGCCAGAGGTGACCATATTTGGACAGGATGATTGGATTCTTGCTACTCAGTGCTTGGTGACAGGAATATTTCATTCACCATATATTCAGCACACTTCTTAAAACGTTGGATAGTAATTAGTTTAAGTAAAGCCTAGCAGTCTGCCTGTTATTGCATAATTTTAAGTGTGAATGCAATATAAAGAGGTGAGTTATGATTTCTTGTTATTATTTTGTGTATAACTGGTTTCCTACACAATAAGAAGAGACCTTTCCTGAATATGCTAAATAAATAGCATAAGTGGTTTAATAGTTACTGGAATTAAAGTAAAATATTACACTCTTAAAAATAAAAGCCTGTTTGCTGTTTGATGCCAAAAAATCAATGCAGACATGCAAAAACCATGCTGGTTTAACCGTAGTGTCCACATAAAAGGTGCCAACCACCATAAAGAAACATATAGAAAAGTCACAGCTCATCTTTGGTATGCAAAGCAGATTGCAAAACTCTCATTCAACTGGTGAGAATGCCTTGTACGCCTCCTGCCAGTCTAAGTGGTGCCAGTCTAAGTGGTTAATGTGGTGGGTTGCCATAATTAGTGCTGTTTTGTCCAATCTTTTTCCTTCTGATTCACAAGCAAATGGAAAAGGACGTCCACTCATGTAACCCGCAGCAGCAACAGCAGCTGTTTGTGTCATGTTTGCTTGTGTTTTGTTCGTGTTCCCAGTGGTGTTTGGCAGCACAAAGCAGAAATGAAAGTGCTTTTCATAGCAACAAGGTCTGAATGGTGATGTAAGCTAGGCATTCAGTGTGTATGGTGTGCGGGTAGAGAAGCTCACAGTTTGTGTCAGAGTTCAACTTGAGTGGAAAGTCAGAGATAAAGCAAAGCCTGAAACATGTAAACTGAAACCAGTTACACATTGTGTGGTTTAATCGTCCTGTGAACTGTTCTTTTCTTTAACCTCACTGTCAAGTTGAATGAAGGCTCTCCATGTAGAGATTTCTCTGGAAACAAATCCAGAGAAATCTGGATCTGGAAATCTTAAATAATACACAATGAGAACAGTCTCAGCTGTTGATTCATCGTTGTCTTTAACGGTAGTCTACATCTTTTGTGCACACAGGTATGGAAAGATTCAGTCTGCAAAGGCAATCCTGGACAAGACAACCAACAAGTGTAAAGGTCAGTGAGATCAATAAGTTCTAGCTGCCAAAATATACTAGCAGTTCAACTTTAAATTAAGTACAGAGAGCCACCTAACACGTGACCTGAAAGCCAACTGTGAATACGCCCGGTTTATAATTTTGTCACACAACGTGTGCTGTTGGTTTGCTTCACAGGTGAAAGTGTAGATTGATTGGTAAAATCTTCATTGCATTTTAACACTATGAAGACAGAAGTGTGATAAGTATCACAGAGGTTTCACCGAGTCTCCGCAAATAGATTTAACAGATTTTTACACTTTATGGAAATAAATGGAAAACAGTGCATAATGGCTGGCTGTATAATAAGAAAGCAGATGGTAAGATTCGATGCACTGTTTAAAAAAATACGGAAAAACTTTCTTCATTTTAAAATGCAGAACATACTGTACTGCATTTTTACAGATCTTTTTCACACTGTTGGAATGTTCTAGAAAATGGTGAAAAGGCATGCATAGAATGTGGGTGAGACATAGATACCGGTTTAAAGGAATAGTACAGCATTTTGATTTCAATACTACAGAAAGGTGGCTGAAAACCAAAGGTTTTGCCCAGATAAACAGGATACAATGCATTAATTATATCCTGCTCATTCTGAAGAGGTCCCGGTAGACGGTTATCTTTTTATCTTTCAACAAAGCCAAGTATAGTTTTTAGTGTTTATTCTTAGCCGAGCTTACCCGCTCAAGGATCTTAGTGTTATCGAGCTTCTGGTCTAACTCTGGGGAAGGAAATGAATAAGCAGACTTCCCAAAGCAATTCCTTTAAAAGATTTCCCACACATCTCAATTACAAGATTTCTTTTATGAGTCTTTCACGTATAAAATATGTTGTTATATTTACGAGAATAAGCAATTTTTATATATATATATATATATATCTCAGTAAGTGATGTTATCACTTACTGACTGCTGATGTAAATACTATTCTGCAAACTCCAGGTTACGGCTTTGTGGACTTTGACAGCCCAGCGGCTGCTTTAAAAGCAGTCCATGCTCTGAAAACCAGCGGCATACAGGCCCAGATGGCCAAGGTGAGTTTGGTACATGCACATGTGCATGTCTGTGCATATTTGTTATGCTTCCGAACATCTCTTTGGGGTTGTGCTTTTTTTCTTCCTTTGTTTTTTAATGCGTGCACACTTGTGTCCACTGTGTGTTGGGGAATGACATTAGACCGGTCACATGACCTCAGCTGACAAGCTGTTCTTCCCGTGACCCCATTTACTTTCACTGTAGAAACCAGATGTCACATCTCTCTCTGCCAAATAACCTATCAGTGCAACACATTACCCACTCTCCTTTATACACTATACAGAATTTTACCAGGAACTTTACTGCTATTGGGTATTTGCAGTTGCTATTTATACATAGTGATATCTGCAGCAGTGCTCTGTTATAGCAGCACTTTAAGCGTTGAGGCATTCTCAAGCCTCTGTGGCCAATTGAAAGTAAAGCACACAAGGATATTTTTGCATAATATCTGTGATTTCTCTCATAGTGGGCTAATGTCTTCCAGTCCTTTCCCTTTCACATGCATGCTGCGTGTGATTGAATTCACGGGTTAGAATTCACTGGTGTGCGGTGGCTCACTGGAGACCTGCATGTAGCTGCTTTGTTTGGAGCAAACATGGCTGAACGCAGTTTGTGTGTTGCGGTAGCTAGGCTACGCCGCTCTCCTGCTGTTTCTAGGGAAGACTGTGGAGGCGCTGAGCTGCTGCACAGTGCGGATGAAGTGTGTAACACTGTGTGTGTGTGTGTCTGTGTGTGCAGGAGAGCTTGTTTAACCAAATGTTCCTCTAGCCATTAACCACACTTTAGCTGATCTGCGCCCAGGCAAGTTTCATGCAGAGAATTTATTTTTTTTGTGTCATGCATTCATTTGTCAGTAGAGAAATGGCACAACACAGCCTTTGTGAGTGTTGATTTCATTTTATCGTGACATGATGCTAAAGCATTCAGTGCATTTCTTCTTTTCTGTCTCCTTCAACACGAGCAGCAGCAGGAACAGGACCCCACAAATCTGTACATTTCCAACTTGCCTCTGTCTGTGGATGAGAAAGAGCTGGAGAACATGCTGCAGCCCTTTGGTCAGGTCGTCTCCACGCGGATCCTACGAGACTACAGCGGCAACAGCCGAGGTGTGGGCTTTGCCAGGTCTGTCACAAGAGACTCACAGAAAGAACATTCTTTTCTTTTTTTTTTCCTGTTTGATCGGTATTAAAGGAGGTGCAACATAAACCTTCAGCAAACCTATGATGATAAATTGTGTTATGAAGTAGCAGTGGCACTGTGCAGCTCCTGTCCTAGCACAGCAATCTGTAACCTGCCTTCCTTTATTAGACATAGAATTAACAGTGCATTAGTTACTGTTACCGTTTGCTTTTGAAATTGTGTAATACAATAGCTCACTTGAGGTACCATTGTATTGCAATGTAGAGCAAACAAGCCTGTGTTCTGCCCTCAGACTTATTAAATAGAGTCAGTTTTGGCTCATTGTCTGTGTAAGACATGCTTTTGCATAACACTGCTGTCAGTAACAGCAAACACGAAGCATACAGGCTGTGTTTGTGTTGTCTGTGTTCCTCCAGAATCTGGCGTTACAGTGCAAAACCCAAAGCAGTCATCGATAACTGGACATATAACCCTATACTGCCTCCTGTTTCACTTCACATATCTATGCCGGTTGTTGGCTATAAACCCTACAGAATGTAAATGGTCACAAAAATGAGAATCCGAGTTATTCCAGTCATGCCAGCATCACTGCGTTAAAGAAGATTGCACTTTAGATGATCTCTGTGTCACTTGATGATGAGTCTTTGTTGTTGTTTCATCCTCTCCTCCATCAGGATGGACACAACAGAGCAGTGCAATGCAGTCATCTCCCACTTCAATGGGAAGTTTATCAAGACGGCTTCTGGAGCTCTGGGTAGGGAAGAGTTTCCCCTTTCTGGATACTTTCCCACAGATGAAAACCGCAGAGGCGGTGATTAATAATTGTTGAGTGATTGTTAACATGTCAGGGTTTTTGTTTTTGTTTTTTTTCCACATCCCTCCTCCCCAGCACCCTCTCAGCCCTTGCTGTGTAAGTTTGCTGACAGTCAAAGGAAGAAACATGCTCATGGCGGATTTGTTCCCAACGGACAGACAGCGGATCTCAGATTAGTACGTAATGTCATCTATCTTGCATGTATGCCACCTCGTTTTTATTACTGAGAATCAATCTTCTTCTAACAAGTCTATCAAGAATATTGTATGGGTCTGTTGAGCCATACCGTTGAAATGAAAAGGTAATTTCACCAATTATGGTTTCATGGTGTTTTACTGTTACGCTAAAGTAGTAAGAACTAATAATTCAGTTATGTAATTCTACCTTTTTGATGGTTTTGTCATTTAGGGGGCAATGACTCTCACTTATGACCCCTCCTCAGCAGCTATACAGAACGGGTAAGTTGCACTCTGGTTATAACAGTTCATGCCCTCATTTTACACTTTACTAGCCTCATAATTCCCAAGCTTTGTTGTAAAATACTGTCTTGTTTCCTAGGTACTATGCTTCTCCTTATCCAGTCACCAACAGGATAATGACTGTGCAGCCCACAATGGCTCCCTACATGTCTCCAGTCTCTGCTTACCAGGTACTGCACAATATCCCTTTAATGGGCCAAGAAAACCCTTTCTAAGAGCTGAACCGCTTTCTCGATACTTGTCCGCTCCTCTGTATTCCACATTTGAGGTTACAGTGTGTGGGCTGGTGGATCCTTTTGCTTGTATATGCAACTTACACTGGCAGCCTAGTCACTGTGTACCCCACCTCTTGCTCAATGCTTGCCGGGATAGGCTCCACCCCTCCAACCCCCACATCCTAAATCAGTTAAGATAGATGGATGAATGTAATTTTCCTGGGCTGCCTCAAACGTTGGAAGCTCCATGTGGTTTTGCATTTTTTTTAATGTGTGAACAGAGCTCGTGTTATCTGACAGTAAGCTTAGGAGTTCGCTGGAACAAACTCATCATTTGAGCAGGCACAGTCATCATCTCTGAGTCAAGGTTTCTCTGAATTCTCACGTCTTCCTTCCTGTTGCCAAAGAGTTTTAATGAATGACATTCTGTGTGGAAAATACCTCAAACCACTGAAAAGGTCTGTCACTTGCACAGGAGGGATAAATTTAAGTTTTGATTTGAGTTTATTTTTTTTCACCAGCCGTCTGCCAGATGGTCGCAGATAAATTCACTTCAGAGTTTTAAGAGCTGTGTAGTAGATACTCGGATCACGTGAGGAGTTAATCACGAACTCCAATAGATTCTTAACCTGTTTCCAAGAAAGCAATGCCTTTACATTTGCAACACTATGATCTTCTACTGCCAGAGCTTTCCTGTATATTGCCCATACCAAATTTAAATGATAACTGTTTAACATCTAACAGGCTTACATTTACAGTTAAACGAGGAAGGCAGCTGATTACAACAACAAATCAGCTTAAGCTTATAAAAAACTGTAAAAAAGGGTTTTCGGGAAAAGACCAGTTGAGCAGAAGTAGGGTGGACCTCACCCAGGCTGTTAGTAAGGCATATGAACTCCTTAATGGAGATGATTAGGCTCAGTACTGAAGGCAGAACTGGAGTTATGAAGCCACTGGTGTGCTTAGTGCCACGCAAGAGAAGCAACCAGGCTTTTACTTAAAAAGATGATGGCTTTGGATATTACTGGGGCTCTTATGTCTGAGCAGGAGTGTGCTGTCTTTATGATGATAGATGGCGTTTATGCTGATTCGCCTGTGGCTTGTGATTCAGACTGTTAGAATCATTCAATTTCTATCCTAGTATGCATCCTAGTTTCTTTGTCATATATATTAATTCTTAAATGGCCAAAGGTTCAAATGATCCATTACTTTTGAACTGTAAATTGTGCAGAGCTACTCTTATACAGTCCACAAATAAAACTACTGAGGTGGAGATGAGATAAATTGTTTTGCATTTGTAAATGGGCGACACGTTTTGCTGCTTTCATCCTCTTTCTTTGCATCTGTCTCTCATTCTGCCTCTCTCGTCATTAGGTGCAGAGTCATTCTTGGGTGGCACATCAACCATACATCATGCAACACCCGGTAAGGCAGCTGCAGCCACGGCTTTATAAACTGCGTCGTGTTCTGTGCACAGGAAATGGGTGTGTGGTGCCACTGCAGCTAAACTTCTGAGCTCATAGCCGCTCACAGTGTCACTTTATTCCCCCTGTTCTGCTGATGCAGACAAGTCCAGCTACAAAACTTCCCCAAACACATGAGAAGGCCAGAGGCTGAGACAAGTTCTGGGAAATAGCCGCTGCATGCTTTAAGTGTGTGTTGGACTGCGTATGAAAGAGAAATGGAACAACTAAAGAGGCTTCCAGCCACTGCCCTCCCCCCCCCTTCTCCCGCTTTCTGGATCCAGCAGGAAATGCCTGAAGCAGAGACAGTCTTGTGACTCTTTGACTCTTCCAACAGATGGTTTCCAGTGGAACAAGTGTCTCTGCTGATCTGCCCCCTCCCCCATTTTTTTTTTTTTTTTGTTAGGAAATGGTCCGTTCCCTGAGGGCATCATGTTTAAAGCAATACTCCATCTGAAAACTGGCTAGAGCTGGCAACACCACACCTTCTGCATAATTTACTAGCATAGAAGACAATGTTCTGAATGTGCAGCGTTTTCTTTCGACCTGAAACTACTACACCGTCACAGTTAGTGTTACGGATGTGTTTCGAAAGCCTGTCCTTTTCCCCAGCTCGCTGGCCTGTGCTGACCCGTATATATGTCAGAGAGTAACACTTGTTATTTTTGTACCAATCACTGCCTTTCCTGTGTGGTGTTGCTGTTTTTATCTAAATGACTTGACTCATGTGACGTGTGCCACAAAACTGAGCCACTTTGTGTTTTCAGGCCTCTGTGATGTCGCCCTCTGTGGATCCCTCCATGTCACTGCACCCAACAGCCATGATGACTCAGCAGATGGGCCAGCTGTCATTGGGAAACACTGGAGCGGTGAGTGGAATTCTGGGATATCTTCCATCTCTCATGCACACACACACACAGCACTAATCAAATGAAATCTGTGCTACCATTAAACAGCACACTAGAGGCAATTATGATTATGATTGCAACACTGTGCACAGATATCTGTGAATTGGCAAGATGAAATCTTTATTTTTGGTTATTACCAGCTGTAGTATAGCTGGCAATTGCACCTTGTGAGTGTGTGTGGTGTGTGTGTGTCATTATTGCAAATGAGGTCATGTTAATTTTTTTAAAAAGGGCCTTTGGCACACTTTTATTATTGAGCCTGAGCCAGAAGACACTTTTTTTTTTTTTTTTTTTTTTTTTTGCACTTTAAGGAAGTTAAATTCATTCATACGTGACAGATGTTTTTGGTTCTTATAACTGCATCTGCATGTCTCCAGATGCAGTTATAAGAACATAACACGAGCTTCTAACTGCTACAGTTACAGGAGGTTTTTTGTCAACCAAACTTTGACATTCTCCTGTGGATCAACGTTGTCATCCTGAAAATGCTGTGCACATAAAGTTGAGTTGCCTAACTGTCTTTCATGCATCTCCATAGGTAATATACTATTAAATTATTTCCATTTTTTTCTTATCTTTCAGTATATTCCAGCAAACCCAGGTGTCCAGGGAGCTTACATGCCTCAGTATCCCGCCATGCAGGCAGCACCGGTAGGTTTATTCTATCTTTATCATATTCAACTTTTCATTTAAAATGTTCAGCTTCTGCCTTAACGGTGTCGTACGTCTTAAAACAATAAACCGCTTAAACAAAATTGCAACAGCCAGTCCAGTGGTCTGTCCTTCAAAAGGGCCTGGATTGTTTTTGAGGTGCTTGTCCTCTAAAGCTATCAATTATCTCAATGCACACACAGCGAGGATGGTTATTATCAGATTCTAAATGAGAGATGCTGATGTTTTGCTTTTCAGGAAAATGGCACGCCGCAGCAAGTGGATTCCTCCAACAACTCGTCCCCTTACAGTCAACTCAGCAAGTAGATGCAGGTATGCTTTGGTTTCCCAACGTAAATCTCAACAACATGAGTGTTTACTTCAGCAGCTTCACTGACACGTAACAGTCAAGTGGACATCCTAATAAAGCCCCGGGACGAATTTCTGTAATGATACAAAACTTTTGAGGAGAAACCTTTGTGCGAATGCAAAGTACTGTAAATGTTTATATATGCTGCTCTGTTACAGTTGTCTCTTTTATTAAGTTAAGAGTTGGGCCTCACTCGGCTGCCTGAGTGCACACATAAAACCTGAGCAAAGGCATGTTGAGTCAAGCCCTAGTGACTTATTTGCCACAAGATCAAAAACATACTGAAAATGTAGATTACAGACTCGTGGGAATGTATATGTCTGAGTTCAAATCGTTAATTTAGTCGGTTGTGATTGTTATGTCTGCTATGCTCCATTTAACCTTTGACTGTTGTGTTTGTGCGACCCTATGGTTTAGCTAGCAATGGGCCACCCTGAACGACGAGACTTCTGTAGTGATTAATTGCACCCGGATGTTCAGGATTGTTGTTCAAATCTCAAGTGTGTTTATAGATATACACCGGCCACTTCATTAGTTATACCTTGCCTGTACCAGGTTGGACCCCCTTGTGTCTTCAGAGCTGCCTTGAGTCTTTGTGGCACAGATTCAACAGGTTGCTGGAAACATCCCTCTGAGTTTTTGGTTCCATATTAACATGATAGCATCACAGCCAGTTTCTTCACTTTTGTCATATTCACATGGAAATAAGTTGACTGCGGATTGCATTTGAGTACAGTCAATTTATTTATGTTATTGGCCAATTACCGTATTTTTCGGACCATAAGGCGCACTGTTGATGAACGGGTCTGTTTTCATTAATAAGGCACACTGGATTAAAAAGCGCATTAAGCGAAACAAAATCAGATAAGTCAAACTTTACTCAAATCATTCTTCTTGCTTCCTCCACTTCCGTACCACTGATTCATTAATGTTGAATTCACTCACAGCTGCTCTATTCTCATGTTGTTGCAGTATATTAATGACTAACCTCTTATTGTGGATGGATTATCTCAGTTGTTCTCCTGACTGAAGTTTGGTCCATTTACAGCAACCTGCAATGCGATTGCATTTGTCCCTAACCATCGGGAACCCTCACGTTAACTTTTATAGAGTGGAAAAAGTTAGCATTCATCCTCCAGCTTCACTGTGCTAATGTTATGCTAACATAGCTGTGTTGCTATCGATCACGTAGCACATCATTGTATACCAGCTAGCCCAACTTCAGTAACCCTGCAAAAGTCACTGCTTTGTAGTTTTCTGTCTTCATTTATGTTGGAAGTGATAGCAGAGCTGTACGTTTTAATTCTTTCAGCAATCTCTCAGTCAGAACATTCTATATCATGTTTAGGTAGAAACTAGCGGGCTAACTTCCTGCTAATTTCTAACTCCATTAAATTTAATAAATTCTGGTTTTATGGATGCCTGGATGTTAAACTTAATTGTTACACCCGGTAAAGCAGAAACGCTGATCATGTTATTAAAGATGATAGAATTTAGAGGGTTTTTAACTCGAAGCGAACGGAGTTTTGGACCCAGATTACTCCGCAAGGCTCCTGACTACGGGAGCCGTAATGCTCTGACAATCCGGTGCAGCTTCGTAGCTTACCAAGGTCGTACTAAAACATTTTTTGACAGATTTTTGAGCACCGTGTACCACATAAAATTGGTTCGAGGTCAGTAAGCACAACCAGAATTCATACATAAGGCGCACCGGATTATAAGGTGCACTGTCGATTTTTGCGAAAATTAAAGGATTTTAAGTGTGCCTTATAGTGCGGAAAATACGGTAGATATTTGCGTTAAGGAGCAGCTGACCTGTAGCAGTTGAGTGTATTTTTGTGGCCCCTGTTTAGTAAAAAAATCAAGTTTTATATCCCTGTTTCTGCTTTCTTTGTCTTTCAGGCCACATTCCTGTTTTGTGAGCCAGTTGGCAGGTGGGAAGTTGCTGATGACATCACAGGAATAACAGTCTCTGTCTGCTGATTGGACCAGAAACATGAACTTTTTTTTTTTTTTTTGCACAGCCCCAACATTTGTAGTTGAAAATGAGGACAGTGTAAACAGACTCAAGCAGCCAGCGAGTCAAAGTGGGGGAAAAGGAGAAAAAAAAAAAAAAAGAAAAACCAAGATTTATTTTGATAAAAAAAAAAATACAAAATGCTGTTCTTGTTTTCCTCTTTTTCAAGGATTCTCAAACACTTGCCAGATGACCCCCGTACCTCCCTCCATCCCCACCTGTGCCCATTCACCCTCACCTTCCCCATTCAAGTACGATGTGGTAATAAATGCATGAGATGGAGATATCACTCCCTCCCTCCTTATCCCATCAAGGTTTCTATGATTTGATAGTTCCTTTATTTGTGGTATATGGACAAAACCCTTGCAGACCTCGTTTGCACAGAATTTTGAAGTTTTAAAATAACTTCACTTTGGTTTTCGACTTTGCCACAGCTCAGAAAACTGCACTCGACAGTTGATACGAGTGACCATTTCATTAGGAATTTACTATTGGAAAAGGTGCCTTCCTTACGTGATATCGAACATTCTCCAACCTTGTTTCATCAAAACTTGATCAGGTGTCACTTTTCTTATCGGACTGAGCAAAACGGTGTGTGTGGAATCACGAGGCTTTCCATTGAGCGTTGCGCTATCTAGTCGTCTGGTAGCAATAAAGAAAACGAGAGTCCCGCGGCAATACTGAGAAATGAGAACGGTGACAAACTCAGAGCAAGGGAAATCCTTATATTCTTCTTTCCTTTTTTACAAAAATAAATAAATAAATAAACAAAACGACAACAAATTCATGACATGATTTGAAACGAGAGCTGTACTTTTATGAAATTGCATGTATCTCACCCAGGCGGCATCGTTTTTGGGAGGGTTTTTGTTTCTCTTGTGGTCACTTTGACCCGTAATCTACCTCATGGTTCTGCTAGCGTCCGCTGGGGTGGTGGGGTTTGCAGGTAAAGCTCCTTTTCACCAGGGTGGACAAAAGGGGAACAGAAGCCACGCTCAGGAGCTGGCTAAACAGGACTTCTAACATTTTTCTCCCACATGCAGCATTACACTTTCTGATCTTCAAAAAGGCAACATTGTGCTTTATTTTTTATTTTCCATCCGTATTTGTCATTGCTTCTGTTCCGGGTTTTCTTTTTCTAGACATTACGAGTGCTTTTCAGGTGCGATGCTCCCCCTTTTCGAAAGCAAGACAAATGCCGGATTCTCTGTAAAGTAGATGGCTTAGTGTGTGCTTGAAACATATGAAATGCAGGCAACAGGAATTTGCTGCATTCTTCTGCCTCTGACTTCTATTTTCCCTCTTCAAAATTAATATTACGATTTTGGTTACTCTCCATTTAACAATGTAGATCTCAAACTATTTGGGTGAGTGGGGAAAAAACCCAAATCTTGCCTTGCCTTGTGCAAAACAAAATATATGCAACAATCATGGATGGAATACTTAAAAAATAAAATAAAAACTGCGGTATTTCATTAATATTAGATGGATGGTGAAATCACACGGCTGATGTGTTTCTTAAGAATGCGATGTGTAAATTATAAACGTTCAGGGCCAAAAGTGAACAGTTTTATTGTGTTCTTAGCTTTTCTTCTTGACATTTACGATGTATTACCTCTACACCACTCTGAGACAAGAGAAATGGTAAAAGATGTATGGTCACCGTCCATCTGCCCACAATCAATAGTAAGCATTAAATGCTCAACGTAGAAAAATACAGCCAGGCCTTACCTGAGTGTACTTTCCCTTACTGAACATTTGTTGCTGGAAAAAAAAAATGGAAAAAAAAGAGAGAAAAAAAATCATTGCTTTCACCTACCACCTTCTGCTGATACTCAAGTTTCCCCTTGCTCTTTCCTTGGAACAAAACCAGTGCTGAATAAAATGCTCTTTTCTTTTTCAGACGTGACTCCGATCTCTTTAATTTAATTGACTGACAGACTATATGCATTAGTTCATGTCTCTGTACTGTACTGTACTTTGGGGCTAGCTAACTGGACTTTTTAGGTATGTTACACTCACAAGGATTCCTTAATTGCCACATTTGAGTTACTGACGAGCACTGTGCTTGATAAGTAAATAGATTATCATAATAAATATAAATTGGTACAATATAATGCCTTGGGACCAGAATCAGCCTGGGAAAAACTTGGATGGCTTTGGGGAAAAAAAAGTTGGAGGGCATAAATTCTGGAGTTTTATCTGTATTTTTATAGGTTTTATAGCTTTTCTTGCTGATAAATAGCTTCCCCGCAGCCATCATACCACACAGCTAAATGTAGTTAAGTAATAGATAAAGAATTAAATGACAGAAAAGTACTTGTTCTTCATTTTATACTATAGAAATTTAGCTTAAAGAAAAAAAGGAAATACTTTATCAATCAGCAAAAACTTTTCCGTTTTATAAAAGTGAGCTACCAGAACCATTTCCTCTAGTTTTACACATTTATCATGTAGAAAAACTGAGACGTGCTGTTGAGATTGCACTTCTTACTACATAAAGATATCTCAGAGATTAAATGTGTAGTTAAATGTCTTTAACTACGTTGTATGTGGCTCTTGATGTAAAATGAGTTTGACATCCCTGGTGTAAACTGGACTCAAACCCTTGAGTGGAGGCCGTACCAATTATCTGCCAGCAGAGGGTGCTGAGAGCCAAAGCTGCCCAGCATATTTGAATCCAGAGATCATTTCTGAAGGAGTGTAAGTCTGCTCTTATCTATGCAACTTATACTGGATCAAATTAGCAACAAGTGCGACATGTGTGCTCGCACCCCAGCCCTTTCCTGCACTATTTCGGGCACACAGGCTTTGTAGTCTCACTCATGTGCCGGATCTCCCTTCTTAAGCTCTGACATAGCACAGCTGATCCCAGGGACATAAAGGCACCATGCGCGCATCTCTTACTAGTTGAAGGGATCAAAAGCACTCGGGGTGCAAGATTAGCCATCATCCCCACACCTCTCCGATCCCCACACCAGGAATATATATACATATATACATACATACATGTAGTTCATGCACACCCTCATGTCAATCAAATGCTTATTGTAAGGGAATCAGACCTTTGAACGTCACATACAAGACAAATCCCTCTCTCTCGTTCTCCACAGCTGAGAGGACACATGGCACTGATCCCTTGGGAAAGACCAAGGTCAGAGTTGGGGCATAGACACAGAGAGGACTCCTACAGTACTTGTTTTCATGCATTTAGTGAAATACGCATGTATCCAAAAAGTGAGATGCAATCAGGCTGAATAAGCCTGGTAAAGACTCCAATCCAGACCACTAGAGAGTGTTGGAAAATGTGTAGGAGATCATATATTTGTTATATCTTTTTGAGTTTTATATTTTCTCTTGCTGATAAAGACCTTCCCCATTGCCATTCAAAAAAAAGTAATTAGTAATAGATAAATAGTAACAATAAAAACACAGGTGGCATTTTCTGTCAATTAGTCTGGCTAGTGAGCCACCAGAACTTTATATATACCGGTAATTAATTCTATATAATTGTATACATTTATTTATTTGTGGTGACAAATTCCTTTATTTAATACATTTACTTAACTGTTAAAACTGCACTACTTTTTCTCAAATGGGATGAAATGTGTAGTTAAACATCTTTACACTGAGAAAAATGAGTTTCACTGGTACAGCCCAGATAAGATCAACAGATCTTATCAGTTTTAAAGTCGCATCAAAAACAAAAAGAAATCCATTCCAGGACCAAGAAGCTAGCAGAAGCTAGCTAACGGCGACTATTTGAGGGTAGAACAAAAATTATTATTATTATCTTTTAGTTATTAACAATAAAATTCTAATATATATACATAATTGTTAAGTTTATACGAGGTGCGGGCTCTGGATTATCATGTTGACTTCATCGTTAGTTTCAGTTACTGATAAAAGCATGACCAAGTAAAACAGTAAAATGATGCTTCAGGCATCAGTAAAACAATATATAGAACAGACACAAGCAACATTTTTCTTCATCATAAGTTATTTTAATAGGGAAACTATATTAATATGTTGTTGTTCAGTCTGAATACTTTCAAAAAAAATTTTATGATGGATTGTTCTGCTGCTTTGCCTAAACATCAGCTGAGCTCAATTCCTAAAATAGTTTATATTTAAAATATACTTCCACATCTGAGCCAAACTTTATTTTGTTTATGAATAGTTAAAATATTAATATTATAAAGAACTAATAATAGTCAGAGGAGTAATCATTGTCTTAAATAAATAACGCCTTTATTGTTTCACAGCTGAAACCAAACCTAAAGTAGAAAATTTGGACTTATGATGAATTGCGGTTTTCCAAATGTAGTCAACAACATTTTTCAGAAGTGTCACAAACGTCAAATGCTATTATAAACAAAGCATTGAAGGGAACATTTGTTATCATTTCTCATTCCTAGTTCCTGTTATGCAAGTCATGTTTATACATTTCCCCATGCTGAGTCACAATACTTAGCCATTAAAAGTATAGCCAGAAGCACCTTCTGACAGGTTTGCATATATACATATATGTATACATATACATATGTATGTTTTTACTACTTTCTACATTGTAGATACTTACTGAAGACATCACATACTGTATATGAAGCAAGATTATGGAATTATATAGCAAACAAAAAACTTTCATATTTTATATTCCCTTTGTTTTGTTGACAATGATGCAAACCTTTGGCCTTCATAATGGGGTTGGGACCATCAGTTGTGTTGTGCAGAAGTCAGGTTGGTACACAGCTGACAGCCCTATTTGACAACTGTTAGAATTCATATTATGGCAAGAACCAATCAGCAAAGTACGGTAAAGACAAACGACAGTCCATCAATACTTTGTAGAACTGAAAGTTAATTAGTCTGGAAAATTGCTACAACTTTAAATGTGTCCCCAAATGCAGTTGCAAAAACCATCAAGCCCAATGACGAAACTGGTTCACATGAGGACCGCCCCAGGAAAGTAAGACCAAAAGTCCCCTCTGCTGCCAAAGATAAAATCATCTGAGTCCCCAACCTCCAAAATCTCAAGTTAACAGCACCTCAGATTAGAGCCCAGATAAATGCCACACAGAGTTCCAGTAGCAGAGACATTTCTAGATCAACTGTTCAGAGGAGACTGTGCGAATCAGGCAGTTATGGTCAAATAGCTGCTAAGAAACCATTACTAAGGGAAAGCAGCAAGCAGAAGAGATTTGTTTGGGCCAAGAAACACAAGGAATGGACATTAAACCAGTGGAAAACTGTACTTTGGTCTAAAGATCTTTCGTTCTATCTGCCGTGTCTTTGTGTGACGCAGAAAAGGTGAACGGATGGTCTCTATGTGCATGGTTCACAGTCCACAGTCACCTGACTTAAACCCAGTCAAGATGGTTTTGAATGAGATGGACCGCAGAATGAAATGCAAAACAGCCAACAAGTGCTCAGCATCTCTGGAAACTCCTTCAAGACTGTTGGAAAATCATTTCAGGTGACTACCTCATGGAGCTCATCGAGAGAATGCCAAGAGGGTGCAAAGCACTAATCAAAGCAAAGGGTTTCTATTTTGAAACTCTAACATATAAAACATGTTTTGAGTTATTTCACACTTTGTTTGCTACATAATTCCATATGTGCTGATTCATAGTTTGGATGCCTTGAGTGAGAATCTACAATGTAAATAGTCATGAAAGCAAAGAAAAACCATTAAATGAGAAGGTGTGTCCAAACTTTTGACTGGTAGTTTATATATATGTATGTATTCTCTTCTTTTTCATTCAAATCAAACAATGGTCCAGCAAAAAAATAACATGTACAATTCTGTGAAACACTATGTGCTCCTTCCTGATTTCTTGTTCTGTTGCATATTTGTCACCCTACATACATTTTGTATATCATCAAACAAAAATAATAATATCAGACAAAAATAACCAGAGTAAAATCTAAATACAGTTTTTAAATAGTGATTTCATTTATTACGGGGGAAAAGCTGGAACTCCAAAGCTTTCCTTCTGTGAGTTGTGGATTGAATGGGTATTCAACCTAAGGACATTCACACTGATGTACCATCCAGTTAAATATCAAAAGAATAATCTCCACTTTATGTTTCAGTTTTTTCCACAGTGAATCAGACTACTGTCAAGAGAAAGAAACACTGTTGATGTACATGTCAGCACAGCTCCTCGGCTTGACCACCTCACATCAGTTTTGTTTGGCAGACAATGGGTATTGTTTTGTCAGTAAGCAGACTTCAAGACCAACAGCGATTCAGACTTCTGGAATGGATCATAATTAGGAACAACCACTCCTGTGACCTGATCCCTTCTTAATCTCGACGCAAACCGCAGCTTATCCTATGCTCAGACGTTTTTATATTTTTTGTATTTATATTTGCTGAACCCCCTGATGAGGTTGACTTTTTAGCCTCTTTTTAGCCTCACATTACATGGCATTCTGTGAAATTTAGTAATATGGTGATGATTAGCATTCAGCTCAAGTGCATTTGTTTGTAGACTCTTTAGATCAGAAATGAGGCTCAAAGAAAAGAATCCTTTGTTGTTGTCTTAACAGTAATAACTTTCAGTTATTATTTTTCTCACTAACATATCCATGTACACCTGCATTCCTACCATACCACTGCAAGAAGGAGGCTGTATTACACTCTGACACTCCTTCTCTTAGACACTTGCGTCCTCCTCCTCCTCACTGCAGGAAGTAATTGTAGCAAAACACACACACACAAGCACACACGCAGAATCCTGACTAATCACAAGGTCTTTGAGTCAGAAGTGTTGTGATCCAGTTCATAAAGGGTTTAGCCTCTAGAGTGCAACACTAGCACATCAGTCAGATCGACTCTTAATAAAGAAGCTGGATCTGGAGGTCTCACAGCCAGCAGTTGTTACCGTCACTCATTGTCGTTGCGGCCTCCCCCTACACATACACACAGATACACTCACACACACACACACACATGCAAGCTAGAGCTTGTACAAACACCCACACACGACCCCAGAATGCATACATGCACACATACTTACAAACTTCCAGACACACACACTCACACGAGCGCGCACACACACATGAGCCAAGGAGCATGGGCAGCAGGGTCATCCTAGCGCCATGCTTCATAAAGGGCGCCGTTACAATAGGTTTACTGTTACTCTGCCAATTGCTGGGATACAATAGGACTGAATGTGCTGGGCTGATGCTTCTCCACTTCTCTCCATTTTTCACTTGATGTCAAGGAAGAAAGACTGAGACGGGACAGCATGTTATCAGAGGACAGCCTTGAAGGTGAGTCGGCTCACTGCAGCATTACACTCGCGTATAATGCTGAGAGAAGAGAGATAGGGGAACGAGATCTCTGAATTTGTAAATATTGATTGGCCTGATACTCATTGAGAATGCTACTTTGTGGTTTAAAGAGTCCCACTGGGTTTAAAAAGCCTGAATATCTCTGAAATGCTAGTGAAGGGCTACAGGTTTTAAAGTCATTTTGAGACATGAGACAGCGAGGTGAGGTGCAGAGGCAGTGATGCTGCAGTACACCTCTCACACAGGACAAACAGCAGGACATGACAGGCTACAAAAGTGGTGTTGGACTGCATCATGTTGAGGAATTCAGAGGAGAGGAGTGAAGTGTGAGACAAGGGAAGAATTAAGCTGAAGGAGGCATGAATTAAATGGCAGAGGCTACTGGAAAATATGGATCACAACACAAAGAACTTGGGAGAAGAGAGCCAATGAAAGACAAAAGGAGAAGAGGCATTAAGGGGTGAGAGGGTTTGCTGTAAGAGGAGTGGAGGTGGGGTTTAACTCGGGGTGGCAGATGGGTCTCACAGATTCAGAAGGGGTGTGGTGCTGAATTGTGAGATTCCTCTAACTTAGGACATGCGGGGATATCTGCACTGCAGCTGTCAATAGTTCAACACCTACTCAGCCACACCCCTCCTCCCCTTCTATTACACACACACACACACACACACTGATCATATTTCATATCTTGCGATAGGCCTGGTTTTCATCGTGAGTTAATCGTCAAGCTGGAAAATTCTTGTGAGACAGTGACACTGACTCATGTTCTCTGAGTCGCTGTGTTAAATATTAACATAACTTCTGTTATAGAGCCCACAGAATAGAGTTTTGAAGGATTTATTTGCTCATGGCGTGCCCTGTCTGCACTTTATTATTCCTCTCCACACACAATTTCAGCGATCCCATTTGACTGTAGCTTAATTCTAGCCTATTACACTGTAGCAGCATTGTAATGAGGGTATAAACAATCTCATATTTCAAATCCAGAGTGACAAGGTGCGCCGCCAGGGCCTCACAGAGAACAACAACATTTTTAAAAGCACAGAGACTTCAAGGGGATGGCCTAACAGAGAGAAAGAGAGTACATTCAAAAGCAACACTAGTTTGCTATCATTAGCTCATAACAAAATGGCATAGCTTAATATGAAGTATTAAGCCACATTTAATGCTTCATTAGAACAGAATGTTGTACTTTTACTTCAGTTTCAAATTTACAAGCAATCTAGCCTTAACAAGAAAGTCACTCACACTTACATAACACAAACACGACTATTTTTTAAAGGCCATTCATACTACAGAAACACTGTAGCTGATGCAAGGTGGAGCTAATTTTACCTACTTTATATACATATATATATATATATATTTTTTAAAGTAGAAAAGACATTCAATTACACATTTGTCACGCCTGAATCTGTGATGTACTGTAAGATTTTACCTCCTGATATTAAAGGGGAAGTACGCATTTAGCTTGAAATAATAAGCTAATTATTTCTAGGAGAAAAATAGGCCTTTTTAATATTTTTATTTACCTATTAATTTATTTGCAATGCCGTTTATTTTTGGCTTCACGTTACTTTTAACTAAGAATTCCTATTTCCTATCTTATTCCTTACTAATACACAGACACAGACGGTGGGAACAAACCTGATTCATTAACGAACAGCTAAATAAGAAGGGGAGACATCAGCTAGCGGTTTGCTTGCGGTTTGTTTTCTCCTCGCGCCCGCCTCGCGTTCTCACCTGGACGGAAGTTGACTTAAAAAGGCAGGGCAGGTAGAGGCAGCCCCTCACCTCCTCCTCCTCCTCTATCCAGGTGGTGGAAAGCAAACTCCTCTCTTATTGTAGCCTACGTTTGGCTGAAGAGAGGAGCCATGACGCTGGATAGGCTTCACTCCTGTTAACGCGCTATGAAATAACCTGAAACATTCACCTTGTGTTTCTTATCAACCAGTAACCTCACGGACTCATGGGGCTTCTACTGCTGAGCCTGATTCTCCGGTACTGGATCAACGCCGTGGAGGGTAAGCTGAAGTCCTGGCTTTCTTTTTAAAAGCTCATTTGCAAAGTAGTAGTCACTCAAGAGCAAGTCAACAATGCTGTCTTGGCACTGAAGAGTGGTTGGGATGTTTTATTGTGAGAAGGTATTAAAATTTGAAACCAAGAATTATGTTACATTTACTACACTGGACTACACATTTACTACTACTAAGGATTAGAATAAACACACAGATTAAAATAATCATATCAATAAGTAAATAAAAAATGACACCATAAATGCAGACTTTTTGTAGTGTTGGACTCTGGTCTGTGCTGACAACCCTTACCTGTTTATGTGCTGTGCAGCAGGTTTGTGTTCAGCCGGCAGTGCTGTGACTTGTGACGACTGTCTGCAACTCAGCCCCCAGTGCGCCTGGTGCACACAGGAGGTGAGCAGCTATACGAGAAGACAGTCACATTTAAAGTGAAGTGATTTTTTGCAAAATATCTTCTCGTGTTTGATTTACATGATGACGCTGATGACAAAGTAATAATCTTTATGGCCTGCTGTAAAACAGCCTGCAAACTGAGGTTGCTACTTGTCACATGTTCCCCTTTGTTTGTCAGAATTTCACAGACTGGTTTTCAGTCACACAAAGATGTGACACACTGGATGTCTTACTGGAAAAGGGATGTGCCAGGGACCTGCTGCAGTTCCCTGTTTCCAAACACCAGATCCTCCAGGATCAGCCACTTGGGAAGAAGATGGGCAGCACTAATAGCACACAGATATTCCCTCAAAAAATGTCCCTCAAGCTCCGACCTGGTATGCAGTCGGACATCTTCTGAAGTGACGATTTGTCTTCTGAAGCAGTTTTTTGAGTTCAGAGAGATAAAACGTGGCCTGATTTTGTTTCTCGCACAGGCAGTGAGGTGACCTTCCAGGTGAAGGTTCAACACAAAGAGGACTATCCTGTGGACATGTACTACCTGATGGACCTGTCAGCATCCATGATCGACGATCTGAAGATGATCAAAGACTTGGGCTCTACTTTGTCAAAAGAAATGGCGAAGCTCACGAGTAAATTTCGAATGGGCTTTGGCTCTTTTGTGGAGAAACCCTTGTTGCCCTTCATCAAGATCACAGAAGAAGAACTGGCCAACCCGTGCAGGTTTACATTAAAATAAAAATCTAAACATGAGTAGAAGTTTGTTTCTTTTTGTTTTTTTAAAATGCTCTGATCTTGTAAATCTGACACTCTTACTCTTCTAACGCTCGCTTTTAATGTCTTGTTACATTACAGCCGTATAGACAACACCTGCTTACCGACGTTTGGCTACAAGCACGTCTTGTCTCTGACGAGCAACACCAGCAAGTTCAACGAGATAATCGCCGTGCAGCATATATCTGCAAACATTGACGACACGGAGTGTGGTTTCGACGCCATCATGCAAGCAGCCGTTTGTGGGGTAACATTTCCCATTTCAAGGTTCCAAAGATGCCGGCCGTTCGTTTGTGACGCCACCTCGCCAACTGTTTTTTTCAGAGCAGCTGTGTGTCTCCTGCTAGGACAAGATCGGCTGGAGGAACGACTCCATGCGTTTGCTGGTGTTTGTCAGCGATGGCAACTCACACTTCGGGATGGACAGCAGGCTGGCCGGTATTGTGATTCCCAATGACGGGCAGTGTCACCTGGATGCCAACAATGAATACTCAAAGTCCACAGTGCATGTAAAACCTGATTTTATCATTTGATTCATCTAGGATTATTATTTTTCATTATTATTTGGCTTTCTCCTCTAACACTGTGGTAACTCATGGTAAATAATCACCTGAAACCTCTTAGAAATGTAACCTTTTTTTTTTCAGGAATATCCAACTCTTGGTCAGCTGATTGATAAGCTGGTGGACAACAACATCTTGCTGATATTTGCAGTGACAGAAGACCAGAAAGACAACTACATGGTAACAGCTCCCTAGTTTTTTTCCCTGTTAGAAGAGATCAAACTAGAGAGCTGAATAACACAAGTGTTTGTGAGGTTAGCATATTTATCTTCTGAGTTGCATTCAACTTGTTACAACTGGCCCCGTTTCTCTTCCACACTCCTTTTCGTACTGTTCTTTTAGGGAAGATGTGTGGTGATGAGCTTCCCGTATTTGTAACAGTGACATTACTGTTTATCTGTTTTTTTTGTTTTGTTTTCTGTGTCTCTTAGAACTATGCAGAGCTCATACCTGGTGCCACTGTTGGAGTCGTGGCGAAAGACTCGCGGAACATCCTGGAACTGATTGTAACAGCATACAAAGTAAATAAAAGGGCCTGATAATCAGGATGTGCTGGCAGAGTGGATGTGTGGCTTTGTGTGTGTGTGTGTGTGTGTGTGTGTGTGTGTGTGTGTGTGTGTAAAAGTCATAAGACAATTTTTTTTTAAAATCAAGTAATATTTAATGGTGCAGGCACGAAAATGTATCTATAGCAAACTGGTATGTTACTATTTTTATTTTCTCCACCCCTTTGTTATTATTTCTTTTCCTTCTTTTATTCTTTCTTCTATCACATTTTCCCCTCTACCTCCCAACACTCTGCATCAGCATGTTGGCCAGCATGTTTCTGCTTGTCCCAACCGTTTCATCTCCTCGCCCCCTCCAAATCTGATTTGCTCTAAACTTCCCCTCCCTCTCCCGCACACTGCCTCTTTTTTCTCACTCTTGGTCGTTTTCGTTCTGCCCATCTCATCCACCGTGCGTCGTTTTGTAAATCCCCCTTGGCGGCGATGACTGGTAGTTGTGCAGTCCTCTAATTACTTCATCGGTTGCGTCATTTAAACCCACATTTAGTCTCTGCCGCACTAGCAGAGTCCCTGTCATCACAGTGATTGTAGATGTGGTGCTTAACTGGAACGCTCTGAGTACTTGCACTCACCTGTAATTCTGATGAGTAACAGCGAAGTCTCTTTAGATGCGTTTTATCTACTTAATCCATCCTCAGCTGGGTGTATCCCATAAGTGCTCCGGTTTTCTTCTTCCTTACCAACACTAAAGCCAGGAAGCACACAATATGCCCTCTGTTAGCAGTCAGACGGGCCGTTACAGAGTTCATTAGTCAGTCAAGCACACTATTTTCTCAAGCTGAGGTTAGCTGTCACACTTTCTTCAGGTGCTTTATACAGTGCAGCGCACCTGGGATGCTGACTCACCCCCCCAAAAAAGAATTAGACATGAGGTGTCAGGTCAGGTCAATGCAGGGTGAAAAGTATAATTCATCTGACAGCGCTGGAAATCCCACTTCATCTTGACTGAACAAAAGGAAAATCTGATTTGATTTTAGTTAACTTAGTTTTGCTTTTTTTTTTTTTTTTTGCTTTTTTTGAAGGAGAAACCTGATCAGTACCGAGGTGTGCTGCCCATTGTGTTCTCATATGGCTCACAATACACATAATCTGTTTTCCAGGAACTTCGCTCAGAGATTGAACTAGAGGTCCTTGGAGCCACGAAGGAGCTGCACATGTCTTTCACAACCGTTTGCCCTAATGGAACTATCCTCCCTGATCTAAAACGCTGCTCCAACATCAAACCAGGAGAGACGGTGAGTTGCTGTTGTTACAAATTGCTTCATTTTTTAAAATTTTTTGAAGTGCCTTTCATTAAACTATCTCATCAGACAAGAACAGTTATTAACAATTCTAGTGAAACACCAAACATAACATAAAAAATGTAGATATTTAAGATTAAATGTGAACAAAAGTTGAAAGCTTAAAGGAAACTAAACAAAGGCATTAATTCTCACAAGGCATCAGGAGGGCATCATCCCTGGGTCCTGAAGGTAGGAGGGCCCTCTCCTCTAAAGTATACTGGAAGCTCATAATCATGGTGTTATGATGAAGTGGACATACTATAGGAGTTCCACTATGCCCATGGTTCTGTCTTGTGAATCAAAGCCTAGCTTTTATGCAGTGTACATTTTTCCTCACGAACTGAAACAAGGCTAAATCTGTTTTGAGTTTGTGGGAGCTTAGCTGAAGAAAATAGTGTTAGCGTTCATTCCCATGACATCTGACCCCGGATGTTGTCCATGGTGCTGATCAAAACGCTGGAATTATACTATTAAGAGTATCGATTATTATTGTATGCTATTTTTTTGCACTTGGAGCGTGTGTCAGAGAGAGAATGGGATGCTGTGTTTGTTCTGTTGTTGTTACGCCTGTGAAACTAAATAATGGAAGGGACAAAAGACTATTCTAACACACAGACAGTCCTAACAGCTCAAGAGTGTTAGGTCTTTCTGTGTTCGGTCTTTCACTACAACAGTAAAAGCTTAATTTTAGTGTATGCAGAGAACTTTGCAAGACCTGCAGTGCTTTATAAACTTGTAAAAGTATGTAAAAAAAAAATCTATACACAGACTGACAGGTGAAAAATAACACAACGTGCACTCTGCCTCGTCAACATTCATGCCTTAGTTGTACCTGAAGAATTGTTTGGATTGGGTCAGATAGGAATGTGTTGTGTAAATCTGGAAATTTTTAAGTTGTTTTTTGTCAGAGACTAATGTTGATTAGAGGGAGACCTGGTGAATTTGAGGCTTTAGCACTTGTAACTGATAGATCAGACAATATTTCTGAGAGAGAAAAAAAATCAACCAGTTTGTCTGTCAAAACACAAATGCATAAAACACGCTAGGACAGGATAAGAACTTAGATTAGATAAGACTTCATCAATCCCTCGGGTGGCTTCCTCCGGGGGCATGTGCAGAGGAGGGATGGTGGATATATTGGACAAAGTTAAAGATGGAGGAACATAGGAAGATGACAGAAGATTCATGGATGTAGTGAAGGAGGACATGCAGAAGGTTGGTGTAACAGAGGGCGATGCTACAGATACGTGAAATGGAGATAGGTGATCTGCTGTGGCGACCCCTAAAGGAAGCAGCTGAAAGAAGAAGAAGAACGGAGGAACTAGTTTACTTACTTTCACCAACATCAGGGCTTAATGATCTTGTTTAGCTGGTTCAAATCCGAAGTTTTTCCTCTCTCTCTTAGCTGTGCTGTCTAAAACAGATGAAAAAGCCCCCAATTATCAATGGCGTTGCTGTGGGGATTAATAGCGCTGACTTTTCGCAGGCAGAATATTTGCAGTCTGTTCTTAGTTTGATCTTAATTTGATGCCCTCCTTGTTTTTGCTCCTCAGGTAGTGTTCAATGTGTCTGTGGAGCTTCTGGGATGCCTGTCAGGAGTTCGGCACTTTTCCCTCAGACCTGTAGGCCTTCAGGACAGTTTGGAGATAGAAGTGCAGTCCCTTTGTTCCTGTGACTGTGAGCCTCCAAAGTCAGACAGCAGCCAGTGCATTGAAGGCCAGGGGGTTTTCCAGTGCGGCGTGTGCATATGTCAGCCGGGCTTCCTGGGAGCGCAGTGCGAATGCAATGAGGAGAGCACTTTGTTGAGCAACTGCCTCGCAAACAATCAGTCTGAAATATGCAGTGGTCAGGGGCAGTGCTACTGTGGACAGTGTGTGTGTCATGCATCCAGTTTTGGGCGCATCTACGGTCCCTACTGCGAGTGTGACAATTACTCCTGTGTTCTCTTCCGTGGGGAGCTCTGTGGAGGTGAGTAACTTCATGCGAATGCTTCTGACTTATTCATGTGTTTTTGTGGAAAGCCTTTTATTATAAATGAAGATTTCTTGTTTGTAGGCCATGGAGTGTGCGACTGCGGAGAGTGTGTTTGTGAACACGGATGGAAAGGGCAGTACTGTAACTGCAGCACCAGCATGGAGGCGTGCACATCTAAGGATGGCTCACTTTGCAGCGGCAGGGGGAAATGTGTATGTGGCCACTGTGTCTGCACTGTACCCGGAGCATCTGGGGACAAGTGTGAGAAGTGTCCAACCTGTGGAAGCTCCTGTACATCTGCAAGGTGAGAGCGCACTCATTCCATCGCTTCTTTCAGCCGAACGAGGGTGTAATGTCGAGTATTTTGTCAGCGTCACCTCGGTGATTGGTATTTCTTTACCTCAGAGATACAAGATATCGTCTCCTTGCGCCGCGTGATCTGTCTGCTCTTTGGAGTTCAGGCATATCAGGTTCTGGTCCTGTTGTTCACATGTGTCTACACCTTCCATGTAACTTCAAAAGATACTAATGTCCCCAACACAGCATTGAGAGATTTCCTTTCTTCATTGTAAAGCAGCTGTCAGGGCCAGGACCATTTGATACTACTCTTACTGTGGAGGGGGGGAACCCGTGATAGAGAGTGAGAGAAGCCTTGGGAAAAAAGCTGATAAGTGACCACAACTGTGATTTCTCCTTTCGCCCCGTGTCAGTGACTGAAGCCTCAAGAAATGCTTGCTGCATCATCTTAACCTTTCGTTTTCCTGCTCATTTCAACACTAGGACCTGTGTAGAGTGCCATCTTCAAGATCAGGATGATGCTGAGTCATGTGATCAAAGGTGCAGCGCTACTACAATTTCCATCAATACAACAGGAGGTAAAGGATTCCCTAACTTAACCTGTTGTTACTTTACTTTCATTCAGCCTCTTAGTCTAACTCACTGAACTCTAACCGTAACCTAAACTAAACTTACTTACCTAATGGGGTAAATCACTAAATCACCACATACAAACCTTCCCATTTGTCTCTAGTAATGTCGCTCTACAAGGTGCAATCGATACATTTTCTAACTCTGGCTATAAAAGTCATAAAACCATATCTGCTTTAAGTTCGGCCCTTCCTTATTCAATGTTATCTTGTTGGAAAGCCCCGCAAAGGTTTTCAAGACTACTGTTATTTTTAGATCACTCCTCCACTGAGTCAAAAATGATGACCAAACAGTTTGACTTGCATTTCAGACAAAAGGACAAAGTCACAGTGAGACTAATCTGGCAAGTTGAGCAGGTGGTGTGGCTAAAAAACCCAGTCCTGCCTTTTCAGGGTGTTACATCAGAAAGAGCTAGCTGGTATTTAGGCCTTCCAGGTATTCCTGGTTCAGTAACACAAAACAATTATTCTCTCCCCCAAAGAGAAGGAGGATGTAAGCAGCCTAGTGTCCACAGTTTTCAAGATATCATTTTCAAATATTTTTTTGTGATTGTAGATGCCAGTAACAGCTTGAACTGATTTCATTTTGTTGAAAATCGGGTCAAGGTCACTCAAAATGTGAAAATCAGTAAAAACTATCACCCACAATTTTTTATGGATCATCTTCAAACTTCACAACAATATACTAGGCCTTGGGGGATATGAGTACCTAGGTTGACTAAGCATTTGACCTTGACCTTCATTTGTTTGAGTCCTGTGACACCTTTAAATCCACAGGTCTCTCTGGCCTGATAGTACAATACACTGCAAGCGACGGTATGAAAACTGTGTGAATCCACAGCTAGAAGGACAGCCTGTTGACTGTTGAGAGAAATTGCTTTTTCACTTCTGTTTGGTTACTTTTTGCAATTCATGTTCACAAACTCGCTGTGGGGTAAACGGCAATTTGACACCTAAATCTGTATATCAGACTCTCTTGTATGATGTTCACAAGGAAGAATTTGCAAAACAGGACCTGCTTGCAACTGTCAACGAATGTTTCAAGTCTATGCATGTTAACAATCCTTAGTTACTGGTATTGATTTAAATCAATCAAATAAAGCTGGTTTTTAACTGCCACCAAGAGATACTGGATCTCATGCAGGTTTTAAGTCTATGCAGGTTAACACCCCTTAGTGGGTAAATAGTAATTAATGAAAGAAAACCTTCAAAAGATATATGACATATTTTGAAGAATGGCCAGGAGCAAAATATTTAAAATAGCTTTTTTTAAATGTGCTAAAATGTAGCAACTCCTTAAAACCAAGCAAAATATATTAAAATCAAATAACATCAAGTTTTTGCCTCCCTGTCCTGCAAGGGTTCTTATTCATGGTGGTGCTATCAACACAGAGGCCTGCTAAGTTTCAGCCAGGGTCGCTGCTTTGGAGGAATGCTGACCTCCATTGACTCGGGTGTCTCTGTGAAGTCTGCACCCCCCCTCTCTAACACAACGCCATCCATGTCCTTTTGGGCAGTGTGGAACAATGGGGAACATATTATTTACCTTGTTGTACAGGCAAAGCTATTATGGTGCCTGTGAATAGCCAAAGAACCTGGTCTTCCTTTGTAGAGGAGTTGATTTTAAAGCCGCTGTACTTGTGCAAGCTGAGAGGCATATCTGATTATCACAGAAGATTTTCAAGCTTCAGATGTGAAACACAATGGTTCGGTCCACACACACCAGATTCTAGTCTTAGATAATGAAGTCACACTGACAGCACAACAGAGCAGAGTATATCATCTGACATTCTCAGCACAATGTCAAAGGGAAGATGATAGCCTTACCTTATGGATATGTATGTTCACATTTCCTCACAGATTATGACAAGAGTCCTTCTATGTCGTGCACGTTTATGATGAAGAATGAGTGCTGGGCGTCATTTAAAGTGGTGGAAGGTGAGACGGACACCACTGCCTATGATCTGCAGATGTACGGTAAGCTTGACACCAACGTAGACGACTAAAGTGAAAGATACTCCCGGTGCAAGTCTCATCTCGCTCTCATGTCCTGTCTCAGGATGTCCAGAGCCACCCAACATCCCCATGATTCTTCTCGGGGTCTCCCTTTCTGTCGTCTGTATCGGCCTGATCCTGCTGGGTGTGTGGAAGGTGTTGGTGTCAGTCCATGACCAAAAGGAGGTGGCCAAGTTTGAGGCTGAGAGGGCAAAGGCAAACTGGCAGTCGGTAAGACCGTGGATGACTTCGCTTTTATTCTTTCTAATATCTTTTTGTTGGGCTCAGATGAATAATTAAAAAGCAAAATAATGTATTAGACATTCATTAGATATTCAAAAGGGTGGACAAAGTCTGATGGCGAGGTGTCTCTCATAACTAAACTGTTCCCACTAATATTCACTGACATACATCCCGTGACTCGGTAGCTTGTAGAAACACCTTTGGCAGCAACAAATAGAGAAAAAAATTCTGTGTGACTTTATCAGTCTCTAAGATTGTTGCGGTGGAATTTTTGCCCACTGTTTTTTACAACTGTGCTTCAGGTCATTGGGGCTTGTAGGTATTCATTAATGCACAGTCACCTTTTCCACTCTCTATGTGTTTATACACGTCTCTGGGTTTAATCATTAGTTATTATTAATCTCCGGCTCTCTTCCACAGCATGTCTTTTGTCTTATCTTCCTCCCTTCACCCCAACCGGTCGCGGCAGGTTGGGGCCGCCCCTCCCTGAGCCTGGTTCTGCTGGAGGTTTCTTCCTGTTAAAAGGGAGTTTATCCTTTCCATTGTCGCCTTGCTCATAGGGTATCGTGTGATTGTTGGGGTTTTCTGTGTTGTATTGTAGGGTCTACTTTACAATATAAAGCACCTTGAGGTGACTGGTGTTGTGATTTCGCACTATATAAATAAAATAGAATAGAATAGAATTGAAAAGTTACTGTAACAGCATTTCAGGCAGGTCGAGGTCTGGACTTTGGTTTCAGCCATTCTGTTGTAGATTTACTGATCTACTTGGGCCATCTCTCTGAAACTTTAGCTGTCAGAGAGATGGCATCACATCTGACTCTAGAACACTTTGGTATACAGAAGAGTTCATGGTGGACCCAATGACTGCAAGGTGCCCCGGTCCTGCGACTGCAAACCGAGACCAAATCATCACCCCTCCACCACATTGTTTGACAGTTGGTATGAGGTGTTTGTGCTGATATTCTGTGTTGTTGTTTTTTCCAAATGTGGTGCCGTGCATTACAGCCAAACATCTGCACTTTGGTCTCATCTATCCACAGGACATTGTTCCAGAAATCGTGTGGTTTGTTCACATGCAACTTTGCAAACCTAAACTGTGCTGCCGTGTTCTTTTTAGAGAGAAAAAGAGGCTTCTACTGCAACCCTTCCATACTTGTTCAGTCTTTTTTTAAACTGTGCTATCATTAACTTTAACATTAAACAAGCTCACTGAGATTTCTGATTTGGGCCAAATGAGCTTCAGGCAGTTTGGAAGGTTTACAGGACTAGTGTGTTGTTGGTTTTGGTCTTTCTGTGGCATCTGTAAAAATCTAAACGTCATTGTGTTCTTTCTTTGTTTTCTTTCAGGGGACCAACCCTCTGTTCAGGAGCTCAACATCTACATACAGAAATGTAACTTATAAAAATGCACAGAAAGAAAAGACTATCACAATGAATCACTACTGATGACGAACTGGATGCGTCTGAGTGCACTTAAGTGTGTGACTTTGTGTGTGTATGAGACAGAGAATAGTTTTTGTACGAATCCCTGTGTTAATTCAGAGATGTCCTAGCACAGTAGACAACACTGTGAACAGACAAACACTGCGAGATGAATTTGCTGCTGTAGAAGTGCACTGTACTGTCAAACACTGGACATTTCTATTGCATGGCCCTACATGTACTGCAACTTGCAACTTGGTAAAGGAGAAGTCTACACTACAAGTGATCTACTACTGAATGAAAATGTATAAATATACAGGTGTAAGAGATGTTTTTTTGGTAATAATGTGTCGATTGTTTTACTGTAAAACAAGGCTGAGCCTTTAATTTTAATAACTGTTGTTCTGAGTTTTTTTTTTTTAATGGTATGTGGCACATAATTAAAGTTGGATTTGGCATTTTTGAAATGACTCCTCTGCAATTTGGGTTTTAATTGCAGGTTACAACACAGTTCTCACAAAGAGTGAGCAGACTGATTTGATTTACCTGCAAGAAACAAAATTTAAAATTTATTTTGCTTACAGTGGGATCACACAGTGCTCAGGGTTTCCATTTTTTAACAAGGCAACTTGCCCTGGATACTAAGGCCCTTTATTCAATGTGTGTCAGTTTGATTACTTGTTTGCAAATCTGACTGAAATTGCAATAAGCTAGGGTGCTTTATTTATCCCCACAGATGGGAAATTCCTTTCACACACAACCTTTAACTTAGTATAAAGGAGCAGGTTTCATAGGGATGAGGGAATGGGGAACGGGGCTGGAACAGAGGAGGATTCAGCGCAAATAAGATATACGTGAATCCCAACATAAATGACTCAATATCCTAAAATTGCCAGAGGAATCCTATCATAAAAATAACACTAATCCAATACATCCAGAGAGTGGCACAAAAAAAATAATACCATAAACTTCACATAGAGAGTTGTTAAAACTTTTGAGAGATCCTTGCCATACAAGGTGCAGTATAAGACATATTTTAGCGCAAGTGCTGTTGTTTTTAGCTATTCCAAAGTTGTGTACCTTTACAGGTCACACCAAAACCTGTACGCTTAATTTTGTTTTTTGTTTTTTTACGTGTTATATGTGTTGGAGGCATTACACATTGTGACAAGCATACAAAGTCTTTTGTTAACTCTAAATATACATAACAGAGGCAATATGAAAGATAGATTTTCTTAGCATAGCCTAACTCCAGAGTACTTGTTGATATCTGAGTGCCTGTCCCAGACATGACACAGCTGTAGGCTACAGTTTGCTGTGTGTAGTTTACCTGAGAGCAGTCTGTTCACAGTCATGTACTTTACACAGCTTACAGACAAACTGTCTGTCTGCCCTCTGTCTGTTTTTTTCTTCGGTCAAGTCTAAATACAGACTTGTGGCTCTGCCCCAGCGAAAACAGTCCTGAGCGGCAGGAATGCAGCTTTCAGGCCGGACAGCAGCGGCTCCTCCGTCAGACGTGACGTCGCTGTTTCCCCGCTGAAAAACCAGACTCGACGGAGGAAGTTTTTGTACGAGGGGAGGAAAGAAAGAAAGAAGAAGGGAAAAAAAGAAACCCCCCAAACACCCCCTGCGCCTCTGATCTTCGGAATGTGCGGACATTGGCTCTCCAACGCTGCATCCCGCTGTCGAAATGTTCATCCAGTTGTACCGCTGCGTGGACTCCGCGCCTGTTCTGGCGATTATTTGCGTGATTGTGTTGTTGGCGAAAGGCTGTGTGTGTGTCACTGAAGACGAGGACGATGAAGTCCTGGAGAAAAAACAGCTCGTGGAGTTTTACAGTAAGTTACCAGCTGGTCCCTTAGTAGAAGTTTAATTGCCTACATGATGGGACGCATAACGCATGTAGTAGTTCCCTTTTTTCATATTTCATGAAGATGTTGTTTAACATCAGGGAATTGTGCATGGAGGGGGTGATCTAAAGACTCACCTAAACTCTCCTCAGGTCTGAATAGAGGTCTGTGGACCACAGTTTGAACCCCACAGCTGCACCAGGCTCACATTTCTTGCTGTTTTTTTTCTCAATTCTCCCCCGTGTGTGTGTGTGTGTGTGTGTGCATGTGAGCATGCAGTCTGTTTATTATGAGCACAATAGGCCAGTGAGTCATTCGAGTGATAAGCAGTTGGGTTATTCTGGGAAAATGTCAAACATTCACCTTTGCATGTGTGAGACTGCTGATTTTCTCCATCTTTCGCCATCTTACATCCCCGCGTTTTAGAAAGCTTTGCATCATATTGGCATATCCAGCTTCTTAAAGGTGAAGATCTGGGCATGTTTAAACGACGAGTTAGTCAAAAATATCTGCAACTTACTGAACTGTAAGGAAAGTTATGAGCAGCAACCACAGTTTGTTTACTTTTGTTCAGATCAGCCCATGTTCTCGTCCAGAATGCAATCAAATACAGTGTGCACATTAAAAACGCAGAGGAAGAATATCTGGACACTGAAAATGCCCTTTTGGTGATGGATGTGCACACCAGCATCTTTTTTTTTTAAACCAATTGAGCCATGTAAATTCTCACCGAACAATTTTAGTTATTTGTTTTAGATCCGGTAACATATAATGCTGATTTTCTTTGTCTGTACAAACTAGCAAGATGCAGGAAGAGATGATTCATTCACACTCTTTTCATCTCCGCTGCTTGGAATCATCCTCTCTCTTTGTTTGAGTATCCAGTTACAAAAGACCATGATTTGTTTCTAAACACAAGGCCTTCCTCGAGCTTGAATATTGCTCCGTCAGATATGGAAATGCGGAAAAGCATGTCTTTGTACTTTACTTTTTGATCTCTGAAGCTGAATGCATTCCCTGTTGTTTACGGCACACGTTCACATGAATTGCCCCACATTGCCCCGTTTTCAATCACTTCCTACCAGAGAAAGGTCTGTTTATCCTGGAGAGTGAGCCGCTGAAGCAGTGCATCTCAGCAAATCGCTCGAAACTAGTGCTGGAGGACTGCGAGCGTCCGACGCGCCGCATGCTGTGGAAGTGGGTCTCCCAGCATCGTCTCTTCAATCTGGGCACCAGCGCGTGCCTGGGCCTCAACATTTCCGACTCGACGCAGCCCCTCGGGATGTTCGAGTGCGATGTGTCCCTCCCCGTGCTGTGGTGGCGCTGCAGCGGAAACACGCTGTATGGAGCGTCCCAGTGGAGGGTGACTGTGGTTCGAGGTTTAGTGGCGGTAAAGAAAAACATTTACCATCAGTGGAAGAGGTACAACACTCCCAGAGAGGGTCCCTGCTCATATCCATATGAAGGTAAACAACCCAAAACTTCCTGTGTGCCTTGTCTGCACAAGATATTTCTGACATCAAGTGAAACTTGGCATGTTTTGTTTACAGATATCCACACTTTGTTGGGGAATGCACATGGAATGCCTTGTGCCTTTCCTTTTAAATACAACAACCAATGGTACTCTGAGTGTACTACTGAGGGGCGTGAGGACCACCTTCTGTGGTGCTCAGCCACCTCTCGCTACGATAAAGGCGAAAGATGGGGTTTCTGTCCAGTGCAAGGTAAACCAGACACACAGACGCACCAGTGCAAGAAAGGAAGACAAGTCATCACAGGCCGTTGTTGCTGCGTGCTCATGTTATCTTCGTCACTTTACCTTTGTGCTTATCAGTTTTCATTTGTCTGTTTTTTCATAGTTTCCGGTTGTGAGCACTTCTGGGAGTCAAACCAGGAGTTGCGCGCATGTTACCAGTTCAACCTGTACACTATCCAAACCTGGAGTCAGGCGCTGTCTACCTGCCAGGCCCAAGGTGGAAATTTGCTCAGCATCACCAGCCTGGCAGAGCACAAGTATATCAGAGGTACCGCACATGTTAAAAAAGACACTAAAACTGTTTTTATCTAGGATGAGTGCCACCCAGCGTGGTCTTCTGCTGCTGTAGTGTTGTGCATTCAGAGATGCTCTTCTGCATACCTTTGTTGCAGTTACCTGCGTTACTCTTGCCTTCCTATGAGCTCAAAGCAGTCTTATCATTCTCTGCTGACCTGTGGAATCACAAAGGCATTTTCATCCATACATTCTCGTTAAACTACCTTTCTTCCCCATTCTAATTATCCTCGTGAGCATGTGCACGTCTACATGCATTGAGTCGCTGCCATGTGATTGGCTGATTAGATATTTGCATTAACAAGCAGCTAAACCGGTGTACCTAAAAAAGTGTCCCATGAGTGTATATTCAGTTATGTCCGAAGTGTATTTTAAGAACTACTACAACACTTTTCTGTGTTTGCATCTTGTGGTAGATCGAATGGCGAGCGTTGGGGCGATGGTGTGGACCGGGCTGAACCACATTAAGGATGGGCATGGATGGGGGTGGTCTGACGGAGCCCCTCTGTCACTGGTGAATTTCACCACAGGTACTGACTACTGGTTTATCCAGGACCAAGTGAGAGGGAAATTTAAAAAGTACCCCACATTTTCACTAATGAGAATATTAGAAATGCCTCTCCAACAAAGGCAAAAAAGAAGTCATTTTATCATGAAAATAAAGCATAAAAGACTTATTTTATAAAACCTATGTTATAGAAGTTTCATCTAAAATAGCCTTTTCATCTGATGTACATCGACAGCTCTGTCAGGACTTAAACATCCTTCCATCTTAACACTTTAATGTTTAAATATGTCTAGTTGCAGCTAGACATATTTTGCAGAACTTTAACTTGTGTAACTGATGAGGAAATAAAGCCAACAAAGCTTTTTTACCATTTGTGCCCGTCAGATCTCCCAGCCAGCCCGCTACAGGACAATAAACAGTGTGGGGTGTACTCAGGATTCGAGGGTCACTGGCAGAGTCTATCCTGTGAATCTGCTCTGCCTTACATCTGCAAGAAGACACCTAACGACACGCGTGGAGCTGAGCCACTAGGTGAGAACATGTTAACGCGCAGGAGACACAAACATATTGGAGACCTCTCTGCATCCTTGGAGGTATCTGTGCTGTGCTGTGCCCTCACATATCTGAACCCCCAAAATCCAGTTTGTTTGAGTTGTGAGGGTAAGACCAGCTGCAGTTCAGCTGGACTCTGGCACATGACTCTATCCATGCCCCGACATGGATCTCAGATGTTTCCACAGCCATAGCTGCATCTGTAAATACTGCTTTTTTAAGTAAGAAATTAAAAAAAAGTATAGGGCAGTGAGAGTGCAAGCCAGGGGAGGAATGTGGACAGGAAACAGTCGTGCTCGAGCTCAGTACAAGGCAGCTGCGTCCAGTGTGAATATGCCCTTAGAACGTGACTGGGCAGCTGCACTGCACCTGGGGGCCGAACCTTTGGCCTTCCTCTGTGTTGCGCTGTTGGCAGCTAGACCAAAAATAATGTCTGCAGCTTTGAATATTCTGGTCTGGCTTATGTCTCCTCTCCCTTTGCAGAGAACTGGCAGTATATCGATACCGAGTGTGCGGATGGCTGGTGGCCTCACAATGGTTTTTGCTACCGAGTGCTGCCAGAAGCAGAAGCGGGAAGCTGGGAGGAGTCTTCTCAGGAATGTCATTCTTACGGGGCAAATCTCACCAGCATCCACTCCTTGTCTGAGGTGGAAATGCTGGTCAACCTCCTGGCTAACTGTAAGGAGTGTTATGCAATCCAGATATTTCGTGCTGTGTTTGTTATCCACCCTAAATGCTAAATTCTGCGGCGTGTGTGTGTGTGTCCTCATATTTGACAGATTCTGGGGGGAGTACAGAGGTGTGGATTGGACTTTGGAAACAGGCGTTATTGCCAGCTGTAGAGTGGTCTGATGGCTCACCAGTAACTCTCACTCTCTGGCACCAGTATCACCCTCTTCATAACCTGACGGATGGAACACTGTGTACCAAAGTGGACAGGAAGGTGGGAAACCCTGTGTTGGTGTAAGAACGCTGCAGTATTTAAATTTCTGATTAAGCTGCCCGTTTAAAAAACAAACAAACATCTAATTAAATGAAATGTTAAATATGCCCACTTCTAGCCTTTTATTATTACCAACAGTTGAACAAAGGATATTTCACCCTAATCTATTACCAGGAAAAGTGCCAATCTCATTTTTCAGTAGCTGAATGCATTTCCATCAGACTCCATTAAAGCAGGTTTTAATGGACTCGTGATTAATAAGCTACAGAAATAGCCGCCAATTTATTCTCTGTCAATTAGCTAATAAATTAACCATCTAATTATGTCAGGGTTAATCACTTTATAATGTTTGAATGCATTCATCACGGAACGCATCATCTTTGAACACATCTTTCACAGAGTGGCAACTGGCTGCTAGCGTCATGTGACGAGCGACTGGCTGCTGTGTGCAGAAGAGAGAGCCAGAATGGCGTTCAGCACCACGGAACCTGGGATGAGGGCTGTCCTGAGGTAGGGAAACAAGAATACCCCCAAACACACACAAGTTCAAATGTGCGATTTCTTTGAGCAAGATATAAGAAGTCATCTTTTGGCAATATGTGAGCTTTAAACTTTGTCACATTATATGACGGCATGACACTAAAACGACCTCCGATAAACATTTACTCGCAGCAGGGCAAAGCTGAGAAATCAAAAGAAACATCTACAAGACTTGGGGTTAGAACTGAATCATTATGGTACTTGTCTTTACTTTCAAACATGAAAGTATTGCTTTTTTACAGAAAAAAATAGCTATATAGTGAACATTGTAAAAATTAATATTAATATGTAATATTTAAGTATTTAGATTTTTTTCATTCTGATGAGAAACTTGACACTAAAAAAACAACTTATTTCTAGTTTTTCAGGCATATTGTGTGCTGTGTAGCATTAAAATAGCTCCACAGAGATCAGGACTTGCGTTAGAAAGTGCCACATGTCTGCTGTGGTTCAATTTCTGGGCATTCTGCTCCTTCAAATGCACAATTAGCTGACTCATTCAACCTCTGACGTGTTGTCTGGCATGCATGTTGCTCCTTGACTGTGTTCAAAGGAATATCAGACTCCTGAGTCATCAGGGTGCTTCATGCCCTGAAACAGGAGGCCAGAAATTACCCCGATGACACAGTATCAGTGGACATGCTCGAGTAGTCTGTGAATTTTTCTGACAATATTTAAAGAATCAAAACAAACTAGACAGGAAACAGGAGCGACGGGGGGGGGGATGTGGGGGTTTTCTCACCTCTTGTCCAAGCACGCTCACCACATTACACACACACGCACACGCACAGGCGTGTATTCTTGCTGATATGCATATTATTACAGTATTATCATGTTAGAACAGATGTAACAGGTGAGTTTTAGCAGTTATGTCAAAAGGATATTTTATTTAACATAACTGGCTTAAGTGCGATTTTTATAAGGCAGAAATATGATTGTTGAGTGCTTTAATAAATAGAATAGAATAGAATTCAACTTTATTGTCATTGCACATGCACAGGTACAGGGCAACGAAATGCAGTCTGCATCCATCCAGAAGTGCTTTAGCCATGATATAGATATATTACAATATATTAGCAATAATATAGATATGTAAGTATATTACAGAAATGGGTCTATTATGGTATGTAGAATTAACTTCTACAGTTGTAGAATTAAAAATTATCGTATTATACAGAATGATAAAGACATATCGTTTGACTTATTTATCAGCCAGTATTAGTTACACTATATTGCTAAAAGAAGCAGTCTGCGTGTTGGACCAAAGAATTGATTGTGGACTTCAGGCGGACCAGGAAACCCTTGACCCCTGTTTCAATCCAGGGGTCGATGTGGACATTGTAGAGGACTATAAATACCTCAGATTACACATAGATAATAAACTGGACTGGGTTAAAAACACCACTGCGCTCTACTGGAAGGGCCAGAGTCGTCTCTATTTTCGGAGGCGGCTGAGGTCTTTTAACATCTGTCTGACAATGCTCAGGATTTTTTACAAGTCAGTTGTGGTCAGTGCTGTCCTCTATGCTGGTGCATGCTGGGCCAGCAGGTTGAGGGTTGCAAATGCCAACAGACTCGATAAACTTATCTACAAGGCCAGTAATCTTGTGGGGACGGAGCTAGACTCCCTTAAGGTGGTGTTGGAGATCCGGATGTTGTCCAAGATAAGGACAATGCTGGATAATGCCTCCCACCTTCTCCATGACGTGCTGGCCAGTCACAGGAGAACATTCAGTGAAAGACTGAAATGACCCAAACGACCAAAGAACAACACAGGAAATCAATCCTGCCCATCTAATCCACACTACAGAGTGCAATAGTTACATCCTTTTGCACACGCTCTACAGTAAAATAGCAAATCACAAGTTTTACAGGTTAGAGTAAAATGTCAATCATATATATTTCATCTGTGTGACTGTAACCACATAATTTCATTAGGGATTAATAAAATATTGTGATTCTGATGATTGATGAGAGCAGAGTCAGGCAAAGCATAAACAACTAATCTACAACTTGTAACAATTAAACTAGATTATTTTTAAACTGTCGTCTTATCTTAGCAAGGACTCATAAATAGCAACACATAACAAATGGTAGGAAAATCTATTTATGTTTCATGTGTCTGAAAGAAAAAGATATCGGCTGACATATTGTCTTCTTATGTCACCAAATATCTATATCGGTTTTGAAATTAGTCAGTCACCCTATCTATCTCTGAGTGATCAGTGCCACCTTTCAGTTCCTCGAAGGCTACAGACACATTTCAGTTGTTCACTTTTAAATGATTTAGTTTGTAAAACGCCTTCATTTGTGTGCACAAGCTTAATTTTTGGAGATTATAGAGAAAATAGTAACTGTAGCACTATTTGGCTGAAATGATGTTTTCACAGAAGAAGCATCTCAAATTCTGCCTGTGCTGACTGATCTGTTAATAAAATCTTCATTTTTTTTCTAAACCCTGAATGTATTGTCCGTGTGTAATAACCGTATATGTAACTACAGCAACCGATCGAGCATGATAATTAGAGATTACAGCCTCTGCGGTAAAACCAAAGATCAGTTCCAAGCACCAAAACAATAACTGCAACGTTTTTTCCAGTCTTGTGTTTTGGAAAACCTAATTTTTCTTTTTTTGGTTAACAGTAGCGGCTTCGAGTGTGGTCTTCTGCTGCTGTAGCCCATCTGTTTCAACTTTCTATGATGTGTAGCAAGTACAGAGATGGTCTTCTGCATACTTTGGTTGTAACGAGCGTTTGTTTGAGTTACTTTTGCTTTCTTACCAGCTCAAAGCAGCCTGGGAATTCTCATCTGACCTCTAACATCAACAAAGCATTTTCTCCCAGAAAACTGCTGCTCGCTGGATATTTTCTCTTTTTTTCTGGACCGTTCTATGTAAACCATGGAAATGGTTGTGTGGGAAAAAACCCAGCAGATCAGCAGTTTCTGAAATACTCAAACCAGCCCATCTGGCACAAACAACCATGCCACGTTTAAAGTCACTTAAATCACCTTTTCTCTCTACTGTGTTGCTCAGTTTGAATTCTGCAGGTCATTGTGACCATGTCCACAGGACTAAATACACTGAGTTGCATTTAGAGTTTTGCATTAATGAGCAGTTGAGGAGGTTTGTCTAATAAAGTGGAACGGGACTATATGTGTGAAACTGTCATACTTTTACTCACATTACCATAACAGAAAAGTATAGAAAGCCATATTCTGTTGCAGTCTGTACTGAGGTCCTGACCACTCGTGTCTACACGTCAGGGATCATTATTCACTATAAGTAAATAATAGCTGCTGTGCCATGTGCTTAAATATACCTTTCAGCTTTCTGTCTCAGAAAATCCCGTTGCTTTATAAGAGCTGCCTCGATTTAATAAAGACGGGGGAAAAGACTCCTACAAACAGCTGTAGGCAACAACCAAAATGTCAGCTCCTGTTAAGCTTCTGGCTAAACCTGGATTCGAATCAGTGGCATGAGGGGATGATTGTTCAGCCTCATTAATCTAACCTGTTACGGCACCAGGGACATTTCAGCGAGTAATAGATGGAAAGCTGTAGAGCAAAGCACATGAGGCAAAACCCGATAATCTGTAAATAGAAGCACCATGCATATTTACCTCTATCGCTGCTCTTTAAGATAAGATAAGATAACCTTTATTAGTCCCACACGGGGGAAATTTGTTTTGTCACAGCAGGAAGTGGACAGTGCAAAAGTTATGACGCAAAAATTAGAATACAATAAGAATAAATACAGTACACAGCTGTACAGAATAGAATAAAATAATATACTATATACAGTAGAATAAAATAGAATAAAAATATACAATAAGATAAAAATAGAATACGAATGCTATATACAACTGAGTAAAAATACAACGATGCCAGAAAAGATTATTGCACTTAGTGTTATTGCACATGTGTGGATGTGTGTGTTTGTTCAGTTAAAGTCTTTGTTGTGGAGTCTGACAGCAGTGGGGAGGAAAGACCTGCGAAATCTCTCCGTCCCACACCGTGGGTGCCGCAGTCTCCCACTGAAGGAGCTGCTCAGTGCTGTCACAGTCTGCTGCATGGGGTGGGAGACGTTGTCCAACAGGGATGACAGCTTAGCCGCCATTCTCCTGTCACTCACCACCTCCACTGGGTCCAGAGGGCATCCTAGAACAGAGCTTTAGATAGTTTATTGAACAGGAGTGCTGAAATGTGAACAATGATGACGAAAGGCAAAACCTGTCTAACCTATAAATCCGATTTTTCTTATTTTGGAGTTAAGCAGTGAGAGAGAGCCTGATAACGGGTGTTTTTGTGGGGGTGGTTTTAGGGCTGGAAGAAGCACGGCCATTCCTGTTACATGGTGACAGGTCAAGAACAGAGCTACGAAGATGCCCTGATGGGGTATTACTGCAAGGGTTCTCTTCTCACTGTGGAAAACAGGTGATTTATCAATTCATTTTTGAATTTGTCACTTTAAGTTTTTACTCACATTTTGCCATTCTTCTTACTTTTCTCCTCTCTTGCTCCACCTGCTGGCAGGTTTGAGCAGGCATTTGTCAACAGTCTGCTGAGTGAAAGTGGGGCCAAAAGTAGCATGTATTACTGGATTGGTCTCAGGGACCAAGACCAGGGGAGGAAGGGAGAGTACAGATGGCTTCATCATAACGGCTCCTCTCTGCCTCTCACCTTCACAAACTGGAATAAGCACCAGCCAGGTAGCCCAGTGTTTGGAAATGTTTGTTTTTTAATTTGACATTAGTAATACAATCGGATTCGTAAACTTTTTCACTCTTTTTTTTAATACTCCTACATCTTCTGCTTTCACTAGTCAGCACCGGTGGCTGTGTCGCTATGTCAGGAGGACCTGCTCTGGGCCGCTGGGAGGTGAAAGACTGCAAGGTTCACAAGGCCTTGGCTGTGTGTAAGCAGAACATCAGGAGCTACCATGATGTTCAGCTGCCAGAGCATCACATTGATGCCTACGCCCCGTGCCCCCCAGGGTGGGAATCAAACTCTGGGCTGCTCCACTGCTTTAAGGTTAGATTATCCTCCTATTTTTTTATAACACTAAACAAATCACCATGCACTCTATCTGATGTGGATATTTGCTTTTTTGTTTTGTTTATCACGCTAAGGATCACTGGGGACGGTGTCCTATCCCATCATGCACTATGCAACAGGCAGGGCTACCTGGGGTCTCACACATTCACACTGACAGGCAATTTATTTTCCTGATTTCCAATTTCAACCAGCTCTACATTTAATAGTTATTTTCATTATCAGTTAAAACGTCTCCTATAGTATCTGTTTACTCCAGTTTACAGCTGCAAGATATTTACTTCAATACAATAGACAGATCCTAAAAGACATTTTAGGGTCTAGAGCTTATTAACTGTCTGTCGCTTGACTAATGAGTCGATCAGCTTACTATCCCAGCTCTGAAAATGCGTCTCAGTGTGTGTTTGTTTGATCAGTACTGCACTCCCACACTGGTTTTATTGAAAACCCATCCCCCGGATGGCTATAATTTTGCTGTTGCCTGCCTTCTATGAACATCTTCTTTGAGCTGTTCCCTTATAAACGAGGGATCGCGGCATATTTGATTTAACACATGTTTACACCACGCTGCCCTTCTGAAGCAACTCACAGCAGGATCAGTGTCCCCCCCACCCCGGTCTCAAACTGGAACCTTTAGGAAGTTAGGCAGATGTGTAAACCACTTGTCTATCCCTGCCATACATCATGATTGCTAATAGGATTGATGTTTTGATATGTTTCCTCTCTTTCTTGTTTATAGAAAAAGGTGTGGAATAGCTGAAAAAATAGTTAAAATGCAGCACATCTTACTATAAAACTGACGCAGCGCTACAAATCAAAAGCGGGATGGAATAAACCATTATTTTTAGACATAACACCCCACTGCCAAATTGTACCCCAGCTATCAGCATGTTTCCGAGCAACGAGCACATAATGGGATACATTTCTGTTCTTTGGACCCTGTAACCCTCAGCTGACTCCAAGTGTTGCTCTTCCAGGTGTTCCACAGTGAGAAAGTCCTGATGAAGCGCTCCTGGGTGGAAGCAGACTTCTTCTGTCAGGCCCTCGGGGCTCAGCTGGCCAGTTTCCAACACTATGAGGAGCAGGTGTTTGTTAAACAGCTCCTCAGTACCATGTTTGAAGGGTTGGTACTCATCAGTACAGGAATGTTATGGGACGATTGAGATGATTTTGTTTTATGTGCTTGGAGGAGTGAATATAGAGTTTAATTATTTGGTTTTGGAGAGCAGATGTCCACCTTTTTTATGGTGTTAGTTTTTTAGTTGTGTGTAGGAGACTTAGATTTGAAAAGTTATTTAACGCAGCAATCTCGATATCAAGAACAAGGACAAGGTGACCGCAGATTCTGAAGTTACATCAGGGCGTCTTCATTTCCAGATAAGACTGATTTAACTCTCTGACGCATATTTCTCAGATTCACGTAAGAAAGACGTCACTCAAATTAGAGATAATTAATCTCAGGATGTCTTTGGGGTCACTTTGACTTTTTTTTTGGTTCATGTTTTCTTAAAAATATGTTTTACATTAAGCTTAAAAAATGTGCAGACACAAGTTGTAAAATGAGTTTCTCATGTAGATCAGAGCAGGCCAGGACTTTGAAGCCCTGAAGTCATACATTTGTCTATTTTTACATGTAAACGGAAAAACAGTCATCAGGTTCTCATGTTTGTTTTGTGGCAGCAGCTCGGAAATATAAACATGAAACAAATGGTCAGCCAATGCAGTGTTGCTAAGGGGGTGGGCTATGACTTCATTTCTAGGTCTTGGGAAAAAAACGAATCAAGGTTTATTTTGTATGACTGCAGAGGATGAAACCAAAAAGAAATTAACACATTCAAGTCCATTTTACAATCTCAGTTTAAAATAGCACACAGCTGTCAATCTGATCATTACAAAAAACATACTTATCTATTTTATATAAATGTTTTTATTGATGTATATAAATGTTCCCCTCACATATTTGTTAGTTTTTCTTACATGAACAGATACAATAATACACACACACACACACACACACGCTTATATAAAATTGAGAAAAACAAACAAAACAAAACAAAAACTAAGATATTAATCAGCTGGTAGAACGTTTAATTACTTGCAATAGTTTACGAAGGGGCCCCAGATACGATAAAATTCTCTGTATTTGCCCTTCGCCACAAGGCCTATCTTTTGCAATTTAAAAAATGACATCACATCTCTAAACCAAAAGGAAACTGAAGGTTTCCTTTGAAGATTTCCAAAGGAGTAAGATGCAACGTCTAGCCAAAAGTGATGTAAAGGCTAATATTTTGAAGTGTGTAGGGTCGGTTAGACCAGTGTTGACTGGAAGCCCAAAAACAGCTAGAAAAGGGTCCGTGCAGATTTGGGTCCCAAGAGCCTTGGAAAGAATAACTGACTCCAGAAGCCATGGAGTCTTGGGGACAGAAAGAACATGTGACCTAGGTCACATGGGCTGGCATGACATCTCTCACACTGATCCATCACTTGTGGGTAAATCTCAGAAAGACGAGACTTTGAATAGTAAACCCTGTAGCACTTATCTATTTTGATGTGTATATATACAGTTTTGTTTTGCACAGCAAAGACTTTGATGGGTTTTGAGGATTTTAATTGAAGATCATTTGTAGACGGAGGATCTTTCACTTCTAGGAGAACTGCCTGGCTCTGTGGCAACAAACTGCACAATCCAAATAAGATGGAAATGATGAGATTAAATCTACAGCTAAATCCAAAATATAAAACAAGGGAAACTGTTTCTCCTCACAAAGGCTAGACAGTCTTCCAAGGGGTGATGGGAGGAAAATCATTGCCGAATATCCGAGTCCTAAAAGGTTAGAAGACCCGTTTATCTGTGGCTGTGTTTGTACTGTGCTTCTCTTTTTTCAGAACAGAGGTTCGTCGGTTCTGGGTGGGTTTAAACAAGAGAGACCCTGAATATGCCGGAGCTTGGGAGTGGTCTGATGGTTCTCCTGTGAGTACACAGAGACATTCACGGAGTGTCCTGGTGACCCATCAACGCTCCGTGGAGTGTTACAGATTTGTCTTTGTGCAGGTGGTGATGTCGTTCATTGATGATAAGAGCGAGGAGGATGACAGGAGGGACTGTGCTGCGTACAGTGACCTGACCAACACGTTCATGCCGCAGCTGTGCGACTCCAAACATGAGTGGATCTGTAAGCTTTCCAGAGGTAAACACGCACAAACACATTCACCTGCACTATCTACACACACATGCTGTTTATACACACATCAGGACTGCATCATTTACCAAACTCTGTTTTACATTGCAGGTGATAAACTGAACAAACCCTACTGGTACACTGAGCGTAAGTAAAGATTGTCTTTAGTTTCAACATTTGGGAACTTCATAGAGGGTTTCCTTTGTGTGTCTACAGTCTGCTGCTGGGTACGACTACATCATTATCATGTGACCTGCTAGATTAAAAAAAAAGTTTTGAGAGAAAGTGCTAACCGACCATTTAATGAGCATAAAATCCAGCTCTGGTAGCAGGCTAAGCCAGAGCCACTTTTTCTATATTTGTGTCATAGCCAGGAGTTTGTCTATATGTAGTCCTATCTTATTACGTGAATTTGTGTCCTGTTTCTGTGCTTGTCCTCGGCCACAGAGAGCGAGCCCTGGGTGTTTTACCGTGGAGCTGAGTACCTGCTGGCCAAGCAGCCCTTTGACTGGCAAGCTGTCTCTCTGGCATGTCAGATGATGGGAGCCTATCTGCTGTCCATTCACTCCAAAGAGGAGCTCAACTTTGTCAAGGAACGCTTGCGGCGGGTCTGTTACTGCCGCTGCTCATAGACATGGATTCTACTTTAAATCTTTAAATTCACAACCTGTTAAATTCAATTCAATTCAGTTTTGTTTATCTAGCAAAAATCACAAAAACATATTGCAAGATAAAGACCCGACAATAATAAAGATCATCAAATGACCCCCTATGAGCAAGCACTGGGTGACAGTGGGAAGGAAAAACTCACTCAGACAGAACCAGGCTCAGGGAGGGGCGGGGCCATCGCAGGCTCGGGGAGAAAGACGGGACAAAATAATGAGATTCCACAGAAATCAGTTTTTATAATCACTTTGAGGTGGTAACAGAATTTATTTCCAGATTACTTGTTAGCATTTTATTTATTAGCATTTGTTTCTAACATTAATTGTATTATAATAGTATTTGATGCAATTAGTTAAAATATTACACAATTTCTTCTTTATTATATTCTAATTCCTACCACTTTAATAATTTAATTTAAATGTAATCAAATGGAAAATTATTCAATAATTTATTGAATACATACATAAATACAGTAAATATATATAAAAAATGTATTTTGATCATTTTAATACTCCTGATGAAGCTCGAATGGGCTAAAAAGTTGATTGTATTAAATTGTTTTTTGTCCCTGCATCACACCTGACCCTCAGTATACATTTTGCATCAGATAATTTTAATTTGACAATTTTTTTTTAACAAAGTGGCATCAGCTGTTGTTGTTATTTTTTAATTATTGTTATTAAATTTTATTTATTGAAGTTGCAGGTCTAACATATCCCCACTACAGAACATGAAAGACAGACAGACTGTGTCGCTATTGTTGACTTCCAAACTTTGTTGGGCTTTTATAGCCACAGTAACCAGATAAAATTGAAAGTATTCAGTTAAATAAATCCACAATACATTAATATTGTAAAGCTACAATAAATACACATTAGCTGCAGAGAAACAAAAAAGCAAAACTGTTAGGAAATACAAAAAAAGGAAATACATTTTTATTTTATTTTGATGATTATGATGCTTTAGTATAATTAATTAAAATGGCTGCAGCTCTAAATGTGCTTTTAGCACTAACCTTTGACCTGAACTGTGAAAGATGTAATATTTGTGACTGGTGTTACTTTATTTCACAGATGGCAGGCCTTAATGGAGAATGCTGATTGTCCATATTTAGATCAGCGATGTGGTATTTCACAGCTACCGTTCACCATGCTCCTAGCATCTCTAGCACTCTCTTGACTTTGGATGAATCTACAAGGAGGCTCCAGGGCTAGATTTTTTTAAACAGTTGAAATGTAATTTAAGAAAACAGAAATGAATGAAACTCAGAGCAAAGTGGTTTATATTTCTTTAAGATGTGTTTTCAATGATTTCTAATGTTAAACACTATTAATTCTCTTAGGATTAATGGTCCAGCTGAGTAATCCTACTTCCTAATTGCAGTGATTTCAGTGAAATCAGGACCTTTTGAGGCATTTTCTTGTTTTCAGAGATCCAGACAAACAAGCCAAATGAATGCGCTTAATCACAGAGGTTTGTCTCCATTGAATGGGCCACTACATCCATTCTTCAAACAGTTTACGCACACACTGATTGTACAAGCATGAACACAATGGATTTCCTGACTCGAGTGTTTACAGACGCATAGAGACAAGCTAAAATGCGCCTCATATGTGGACCCTTTAATGCTCGAGCGCTCCCAAAAAGCCTTTTGGATCGGACTAAAGAAGTCTCTTGTGGCGTCGAGGCTTGTGAGAGGATAATGAGAACAAAACAAGGCAGTGAAAGAGGCCAAGAACAGACTAAGCAGGGTGCCTGAAAGGCCCCTCATGTCAGGAGCTCTGAAAAGCCAATCTTCCGGCCTGGTGAAGGATGGCTCGCAAGTTTTCTTTGTCATTTATTTTCTGTTTACTGTGTCTCTTCAGCTCTCGCTGGGCCCGACTGAGTGGTGGATTGGCCTGTCCATTGGTCCGCCTGGACAGGAGGTCAGGTGTGTGGGGATTTTTTTTTGGAGCTTGTATCCCGTTTCTGTTACTGTGAGTGAAAAAATGCTGATGTTATTTTATGAATGTCAGACGTGATTTATAAAATGCAGGTCTTTCGAAGGCCTGTGCGTAAAGGTGTGGTGTTCTGTTTCAGTTTGTGAAACTTGTAAAAGCGAGCAAGAGGAAATGAACTCACGCTGCAAACTATTGCAGATTTGGTGAAATGGGCCTTACATGACTAAGGAAAAGCAGCATAAACAACTGGCCTTTAAAGTGGGGGGAGGGACATAAAGTGGGTGAAAGACAGTGGAAAAAACAGAAAAAAGCTCATTTTTTTAAAATAAAAAAACTTAAACAGAAGTTGGAAAAAGTCACAAAATTGCAAAATATTTCAAACGTTAATAAATTAGAATTGTGAATAAAATTTAAAGCTAATCTTCACTGTCCATCACTTAAGTCTCTACTTAAACTACTTCTAGTCACTTACATAAAGTGACTAGAATAGCTGCAGTGAAATCATCTGTGTGGTCTCATGAGGAGACAGTAACATAAAGAACACGTTTCCATCAGTAACAACATCATCTCTTTAAGTTGATGTTTTGACGTGGAGAAAATCACTGCGTTCGTACCTCAATACTGCATTTTCTTTTTCTAATTTTGGGTTACAATTTGTCCAACATTTACATGGAAACATGACCGATATCGAGGCTCACAGCTGCAGCTTCAGGCGTTTGAGGTACGGTGGCTCACAGCACAGTTTGTAATGGGCAAATCTACTCCAGTTCACTTGTATGAGCATGACTGCATTTACATATTGCCAATTATATTAAGTATGAAAACAGCAGCAGTGAAACCCTGTCAGTCACAGGTAATGAGGTGGAGGTTAGTGCCAATGAAAAATGGGGTTATTAAGGTGAGAGCACTCAGGCGTGTAACAATCCTCATTAACAATTTTTTTTCATGTATTCATTTGCAGGTGGAGTGACAAGACTACAGTAGACTTTCAGAAATTTGATGAAGTGGCTGTTGGCGATGATCTTCGGAGAAGAAGGGCGTGTGTCACCATGTCTTCTTCGTCAGGTAAGCGCGTGCACATGGAAACGCTCGCCCTCGTTTGCGTGTATTACCCTATGCCAGCGCTGAGATCTGCTCTGCACGTTGCAGGGAAGTGGGCACTGAGCAGATGCAGTGATCTCCATGGATACGTGTGCAAGAGAGAAACTGTATCTGTGGTGGAGACCCCCCGGGAACCGCACTACATTGGACGATGCCCGGAGAAATGGCTATACTTTGGACACAAGGTTCAGATAAACGCTTGTTGTCTGTGAAGGTTCTCAGTCATCCAGGTCATCGTAGTCTAAGGAGCTTGGAAAGAAAAGCGTCTGGACTTCTTTAAGTTGCTTGAAGACGTTTCCCTTCTCATCTGAGAAGCTTCTTCAGGTCTAAGAGTCAAATGGTGGAGAGTCCCAGATTTAAACCCAGTGGGAGTGACCCCCCAAAGAGGGACAAAGGATCCCCTGATGATCCTCTACCTAATCACATGAGCCAAGGTGTGAAAACGGGTGTGGGTCTGATAGGTTTGTAGCTTGAACCCATCCGCTGGAACGTTGAAGACAATATAATTACACTGCTAAGCAAGACACAAATAGGCAAAGTTCTTCATGTTACTCGTGCACGGGAGAGACCGGACAGAGCGCCGTCCCTTTGCTTGACCCCAGTTGCTCTCGTCCGTCCTCCCGTAACACTGTCCTTTTATTGAGGTTACATGAATATGCATAGGTTCATTAACATACGACGTCTACATACAAACAAAGAGTACCTTGCCTGTGTGTGTGTGTGTGTGTGTGTGTGTGTGTGTGTGTGTGTGTGTGTGTGTGTGTGTGTGTGTGTGTGTGTTGCTGATCAAAGGGTCAAACATCCTTGGTCAGGAAGAGGGTAGACTAGACCCCCCCCGGTGAGGAAGTCCAGCAGTTCATCTAAACAGAAAAGCACTTAGACTAGAACAGACGTAGCTACGTTAATCCTACCATAAAACAATTAAAACAAGATGCGACCTCTTCCCGTGCTCCCAGGATGTAGGTGTGCATTCTAGTGTGGAATGCACACCAAGCCTCTGTAGCCTGTTAAAGATCACACAACTTATCACTACACAATTGATTATACACCTCTAAGCATCTATGGTTAAATATTTCTAAGCATAAATAACAATCAACAATACAAACTCTAACAGGGTCACAATCAGCCATGGTGTCGGGTGAGCTCATTGTGAAACCTGGCCCCACACTATCATGTGATTTCCTGAGGTCAGATTGCCCAGGGCGTGAGTGGGCGTTAGCAACACGCTCAGACAAAAACTGGTTCACCCAAAAGACAAAACGCCAAAACACAAACTTAACAATGTGGTGTATGCTGTACAGTGCAGCGAGGAATGCCCAGACCTCTACATTGGAGAGACCAAACAGCCACTTCACAAGCGCATGGCACAACATAGAAGAGCCACCTCCACAGGACAAGACTCAGCAGTTCATCTGCATCTAAAGGACAAAGGACACTCTTTCGAGGATGCCAGTGTTCACATTTTGGACAGAGAGGACAGATGGTTTGAAAGAGGAGTGAAAGAAGCCATCTATATCCACTGTGAGCGACCATCTTTGAACAGAGGCGGTGGTTTACGACACCAACTCTCTGCCATCTATAATCCAGTTTTGAGATCCCTTCCCAGACGCCTTAACACCCACTCACACCCTGGGCCATCTGACCTCAGGAAATCACATGATAGGGTGGGGCCAGGTTTCACAATGAGCTCACCCGAAACCCTGGCTGAAATCTGGGACTCTCCACCCTTTGACTCTTAGAAATGAAGAAGCTTCTCAGATGAGAGGTGAAACGTCTTCAAGCAACTTAAAGAAGTCCAGACGCTTTTCTTTCCAAGCTCCTTATAAACACTTGTTCACACACATGCACGCATATATTCAAATACAGATAATGAGACATTTGCATTAGTCTGTGGTAACTCTCCTAATCTGGTGATTCGTGCAAGGACACTGCAGCTCTCTAAGCTTGTTAAGTTGGCATATCTTTAATAGCAGCAGCTCATAATGTGTGCATATGTGCGCTTTTATTAATGCTGTTGTCAGCAACTAAAATTTTAGATATATATCTATAATACTTTTGTGCAGTGTCATACCTAAAATACATTATATCTTCACGTGCAACATTGTAATTTTTAGTTTATCCCACCAGATGAATTTATGCCACAGTCAATTGCTGCTCCTCATGCTGGTCAGGACTGAATCAAACTTGCACACAGCGATTGCCTAATGCGAGGATATCAGAGCCATTTATATGAGGGACCACACACAGCGGGCTATGATCTTAAGTGGGCCGGACCAGTAAAAATCCCCTTTCTGTCAGTATAAATAACTTTAGCTACATATTTAATCCCTGCAATAGGTCAGTATAAGAAAAAGAAGTGCAATTTCAACAGTTTAACCACATGTTTAAAAAAGCAACCAAAGCAATCTGTCAGCATGACTGTCAGGGCTTCAATTCTTAAAATAAATATTTAAAATTACAGAAAAAACTTCTGGTAGCTCATTGCCCAGACTCTTCTGTTATTATAAAGCTGGAAGTTTTTGTTAATTCACAAAACTTTTCTATTTTATTTATTTATTGTACTGTGGACACATTGTAAAAAAAAAACCCCAGAAATATCTATTGTGGATAGATTATATTCAAATATAGATTTATGAAAATACAGTTAAATGTCCAAAGTCTTTTCCCTCCTTCACATTTCCCAAAGATGTCCAGTGGGTTGGGTTGGAGTATTGGCCGATTCTGACCCCCGGGCCTAATGTTTGACACCCATGGCCTTTCACAGCTTTCCCCTTTTCACAAAGATGAGAAGGTGAATACTTGCAAGATAACTTCCCAAAAACCTGCAGCTGCACTTTAGCCACTTCTCTACAAATGCATTTCGTTTACTAGAAGAGCTCACAGATGCTGGCAGGGATACCAAAACCAAATGTGTGCAAGTATTTCCCACAAGTAGCCTAAACACCCTCGAACACCGAGTAAAAACCGTTACAGCGAACATGAAAGGCAGGAAATAATAGTCGCTCTTTTCAGTAAATCATCTGCTTTGGCAGTTACTGCCTCTCAAAGCAAACCTGCTGTCACCGCCCTAATCACAGAGGAACCGGGCAATCTGCCAGTTCAGTCACCTCAGCAATCTGTAACTGTTCACTGTTAAGTAATATGTACAGTATATCTTATTAATAAACTGTGTTAGGTGTGTAGGAAATAAAATGTTTGCATCTGTTGACAATCTGTGTATTGCACACTACTCGACACTGCTACCACATTATTATTACGAAGAGCAAACTGCGCAAAAGTGGCTCATTTTACCGTCTGTGCTTCCTCTAAATTCCCAGCTGCATTTGGGTTTAAAGTAGGATGTTTGTGTTTCCATTCACTGTTTCTGGACTGTTGTGTTTTTAAAGAGCAGCTTCCCCCCACCCCCCACCCTGACAGCACTCGAGCTGCATCAACCTCACAAGAACCAGCACATGCTCACATGAAGCCATATCAATCGATGATGAATGATTGTTTAAATTGTGGATTTTTTGGCATCATCGAAACGATTATTTTGAAATAAATGCAATAGGAAAAATTCTGGTAAAGACTTGACACAGGATCTGAGAGATGCATCTGACCCTTCAGTTCATCCATCTACTTTTTACTGAAGCTTCAGCAGAAATGTTATCAGTGGAAGGGTGGCTGTCAAGAAGCCATTCCTAAGGAAGGGAAACATGGAGAAAAGGCTGAGGTATGCCAGATTACACAAGAACTGGACTGATGAAGTGAATCCAAATTTCAGTGTTTACACAGAAGATCAGGAGAGGTACAACATCTGTAACATCTGGTGGCATCTGTAAAACACGGTGGAGACTGGACTGGATTTCAGACAGGGATGTTGGGAATGTTGTCAAAATTAATGCAATTATGAAGGCAGAAAAGTAGCGTTGGAGTTTGATCCAACATCTAATGCCATCTGGAAAGTATCTAATTGTTGCCTTTCTTATTTTTTTTGCCTTATATGCTATAATTCCATGTATGTTTATGCATTTAAAAAATTGCTGCAATTATTTCCTACTTTCCTCGAAAACTCCAAAAAAATGAGAGGTGAGAGAGGCTTAAGACTTTTGCACAGTACTAGAAGGGAGAGAAACACGATAATAACAAAGAGACTCAACCTTTTGGTTCATAGTTAATGGGGCTTGAACTCCTTAGTCAGAGAAACCTTAACTGCTTTCAAAATACAACAGAGACGCTGTCATTTCCTCGTGTAACGCGACCAGATTTCTCTCAAATTGAATCAAGAAGCAGAGCTCTTGTTGCTGAAACTTTCCCTTTTTGTTAACCAGTAACATTGTGGTTGCATTACCTCCTCCCTCCTACATGCTTTGACTTCTGTATCTTTGAGTCGTGCACACTCCAAACAACAGTCCTGTCAGTGATCTGGGATTTGCATTCATGTTTTGTGTGTGTGGTTGTGTGTGTTGGCAGTGTCTCCTGCTTCACCTCCCTACCAGTCCAAAAGAGGGAAAGAGTTGGAAAGATGCCCAGTCCATCTGCTCTTCTTTTCAAGGCTCGCTAGTTGCCATAGAAGATGAGATTGAACAAGGTAGAGTCTTAGTGAACTGCACAACCATGCGTCAATGATTCGCTGCACAATCACTGCCTGAGAAGACAAACAGCTTTATTTCCACTTTTTTTCCTGTCATGTCATCATTTCTGTAGCCTTCATCACCATGTTTCTCCAGGGAAGCGCTGTAGGTGTGTGGATTGGGTTGAGAGATGAGGACACCATGAAATGGACCAATGGGAGGCCAGTCAGCTACACCAACTGGTCTCCAGTAGAACCAAAGAACCCTCTCAATGTAAGCTGTAGAAAATACCTGAAGTTCACTTTATTAACTGCTAGAACTGCTAGCATATTCTTAATATATGAGCTTGTGACTGTGTGAATATGTAGGAAGTACCTTGCTTTTTGTCCTGTGAGAGCTTAGTACATCCAAGTTACAGTCATTTTATATTAGATAAGGAGAAATAGCACCTCCCACTGCTGTAAAACTGGCCCTTCCAGTGCAGAGATTTGAAGGAAGGCACAGATGATTTGGGCATGTGCAGAGGAAGGATAGCGGAGAAAGGATGTTGAATATGGAGCTGCCAGCCAATTAGGAAAGGAGGAAAACCACAGAGAAGAGTAATAGATGTAGTGAAAGAAGACGTGTAGACTGCTGGTCTGATAGAGGAGGATGAGGGGAAAGAGTGAGATGATGGCAGCCCTAAAGGGAGCAGCCAGAAGAAGAATACAAAAAAAAGAATAATTCATTAAAGCTGTGCAAAATGTATTCGTTCATCTCATTACTTTGGCTTTAGACACTTGGAGTATGAATAAAGTTGATTTGATTGCAGTTTTTGGGCTCAAGTCGTGACATTTTCATAGTTTAAGTCTAAAATTTTGTTTGACTTTATTAAATATACTAAAGTTATCGTATTAAAGAAAATCAGGTGATTCTGGGGCAGTCAACTGGGAGGTAGTGATTCATTGTTCCTGAAACGAGCTTGTCGTGAACAGAGGTGACACATGCTAATAAATGTGCTATTGTCAGTAGTTCTTTAGTAGTGGTTCTTTATGTTCTCAGGAAGACACGTGGCTCCAAGGATATACTGATGAGCCTCTGTGTACTGTCCTGTCCAACAACCACAACTTCCACCTGACGGGGAAGTGGTACGACGAGAAGTGCAGCGAGAGCGGGTATGGCTTTGTATGTCAGAAACCTCAAGGTAAGGCTCCCTCAGGTTCTCTATCTTTGGTTTTTGGTTTTTTGCTCTGAAGGTTTGGATGGATGGATGGATGGATGGATGGATGGATGGATGGATGGCAAAGCTAATTAGCGATCCATTAGCTGTGTATGAACTAATCCATCATGCTGAACCTTGAGTTCTCCCCACACTCCTCCCTGCTTTCTTGTCACAGATCCATCCAAACGCCCCACCCACTCGTATCACCACCTTCTCCCAGAAATTATTGAGTACAGGAACCGCAACTACAAGGTTGTGACTGGCAACCTGAGCTGGTACGACGCGATGAATAAGTGCAAAGGCCATGATTCTGACCTTGTGAGCGTTACAGATGCCTACCACCAGGCTTTCCTTACTTTCCTTGTCAATAGATTGGGAGCGCCGCACTGGATTGGACTGTACAGTGTAGACGTATGTACCTTCTATCCTCTTATCTGTTATGTACTGTATACAGTGGGGCAAAAAAGTATTTAGTCAGCCACCGATTGTGCAAGTTCCCCCACCTAAAATGATGACAGAGGTCAGTAATTTGCACCAGAGGTACACTTCAACTGTGAGAGTCAGAATGTGAAAAAAAAATCCATGAATCCACATGGTAGGATTTGTAAAGAATTTATTCATAAATCAGGGTGGAAAATAAGTATTTGGTCAATAACAAAAATACAACTCAATACTTTGTAACATAACCTTTGTTGGCAATAACAGAGGTCAAACGTTTACTATAGGTCTTTACCAGGTTTGCACACACAGTAGCTGGTATTTTGGCCCATTCCTCCATGCAGATCTTCTCGAGAGCAGTGATGTTTTGGGGCCGAGCAACACGGACTTTCAACTCCGCCACAGATTTTCTATGGGGTTGAGGTCTGGAGACTGGCTAGGCCACTCCAGGACTTTCAAATGCTTCTTACGGAGCCACTCCTTTGTTGCCCGGGCGGTGTGTTTGGGATCATTGTCATGTTGGAAGACCCAGCCTCGTTTCATCTTCAAAGTTCTCACTGATGGAAGGAGGTTTTGGCTCAAAATCTCACGATACATGGCCCCATTCATTCTGTCCTTAACACGGATCAGTCGTCCTGTCCCCTTGGCAGAAAAACAGCCCCATAGCATGATGTTTCCATCCCCATGCTTCACAGTAGGTATGGTGTTCTTGGGATGCAACTCAGTATTCTTCTTCCTCCAAACATGACGAGTTGAGTTTATACCAAAAAGTTCTACTTTGGTTTCATCTGACCACATGACATTCTCCCAATCCTCTGCTGTATCATCCATGTGCTCTCTGGCAAACTTCAGACGGGCCTGGACATGCACTGGCTTCAGCAGCGGAACACGTCTGGCACTGCGGGATTTGATTCCCTGCCGTTGTAGTGTGTTACTGATGGTGACCTTTGTTACTTTGGTCCCAGCTCTCTGCAGGTCATTCACCAGGTCCCCCCGTGTGGTTCTGGGATCTTTGCTCACCGTTCTCATGATCATTTTGACCCCACGGGATGAGATCTTGCGTGGAGCCCCAGATCGAGGGAGATTATCAGTGGTCTTGTATGTCTTCCATTTTCTGATGATTGCTCCCACAGTTGATTTTTTCACACCAAGCTGCTTGCCTATTGTAGATTCACTCTTCCCAGTCTGGTGCAGGTCTACAATACTTTTCCTGGTGTCCTTCGAAAGCTCTTTGGTCTTGGCCATGGCGGAGTTTGGAGTCTGACTGTTTGAGGCTGTGGACAGGTGTCTTTTATACAGATGATGAGTTCAAACAGGTGCCATTCATACAGGTAACGAGTGGGGGACAGAAAAGCTTCTTACAGAAGACGTTACAGGTCTGTGAGAGCCAGAGATTTTCCTTGTTTGAGGTGACCAAATACTTATTTTCCACCCTGATTTACGAATAAATTCTTTACAAATCCTACCATGTGGATTCATGGATTTTTTTTTTCACATTCTGTCTCTCACAGTTGAAGTGTACCTCTGGTGCAAATTACTGACCTCTGTCATCATTTTAAGTGGGGGAACTTGCACAATCGGTGGCTGACTAAATACTTTTTTGCCCCACTGTACCTCTGTAGTGTGTTTGTGTGAGATATTACTGTGTGTATCTTTAAACAAATTCTTTTTGGACATACACAGACTGCTTCCGATACCTAAACGGCTTTCTTGGTTATGTGCGCCTGGTTAGCCTAAAGGCTAAATCACAATCACCAGGAGGTTTTTGTCAGCTGTTTGGGGAATACACATTTTTCCCTAGCAACTAGATTGTCACACAGCAGTCTCTAGGCCTGTATGACTGGGGCCATCTTCACGTGATCCTACACACATCACACATCAAGTTAGCGCCACATGGTTAGTGGTCACGTGTCTGCAAAACCTCAGTGTGAAGAGTTCAGAGTTATGCAGTACATTTTTTGTTAAAAAGCATTTCTACCAAGCTCCTGTCTTCAGATTTAACGCATTCAATTTAATTGTTATTAAGAAGGAAAACTTCAAAGATTTAACTTCAATTAACTTACATTTGTTGTTTTTTGGTGGGTTTTTTTTTTAAATGTTATTATCTTTTCCAGCAAACTCACTTTGTCCTTGCACACTTTGTTTTTTTGCAGAAAAGTCCACTTCTTTGGACAAGACTAAAAGGTTACAGATCATTAAGCATGCAGATGAAAATGTTGCAAGTTGTGAAAGCAACAGTGAGAATGAAATACTGAACGAAACAATCAGTATTAACCTCAAAGCACAACCACATATGATGACACAAAACGACAGCACATCCTTATTGCTGCACACTAACAGAATAATAAGCAATAAACCGAAGACATTACACCAGACGAAGCACTCAGAGTGCAAACCTTTCCCAAGGCAGCTCACTCAGTGGACAGTATTTGCTTTTAAGTAAACAGTATTTGTTTTTGTACATATATATATTCACCTTGTTTTCCTTGCTCCTTTTAAATGTACTTTAAGATCTTTGTAGTCCAGAAAAAATAAAGCATCTTGGGATCTGCTTGAAAGAAAGGCAGACATGAAATGCAAAAGTGATATCAGACATCAAATATGACATGATATTTGAAGGAAAACTAAAACGTGATACTTAGAATCCCCATACATTATTCTCTGTATGCCTCTATGTTGTCGGTACAAACATTGGCAGTAAGAAACAGTCTTAAATAGCTCCATAAAGCTGTTGATCTGTTGATCTCAAAGAGAGGTCAGAGGTCAAGTGTGACATGACATTTTAAATCTTTATGCACTACTTTCTATATGTTACACACAACACACTTATAAGGCTTTTTGTGAGTTTTAAATAAATCATTAAGTTGGCCTTGAAGACTTCGGTGGATGGAAGCCAACCTTTAATAGCTTCTTAACATGAACCCACACTACATACCTTTTAGCAGAATGCATTAAAAACTTTTCAAACCGTTATGTTTACAACCAGAATGAGCCTCACACATGTAAACACAACCAAAAAAATATATCCTCCTTGGTGTATATATAGTGTACTGCTGTCACACAGTTGAGATAGCATTGTGTGCCAACTTCCTACTTTCTAACAGTCTGAACAATCAGATTAAAGGGACCTGTTTCAGTGTCATGGGATCTGATTTGTGACTCCTGATAGGTGAGGCTGTGGACTTCTGCTGACAAAGGGAAGTGATATTTAGACGTTTCTGGGTGTGTGGGATTTAGCGGAGTTGAAGCAAAAGCATTTGATTATCGTTTACTAGAGGACGTCACTCTAGTTAATATCACTGTCTTATTCCTTAGTGAGACTTCTGTTGGCGTGTTGCCCATGTAGAGATCTCATGGGCACGTGTTTTCCCGTCAGTCTTCCTAGCCACTGTAAAATATCGTGAGCGTCGAGACAAATGAACACAGTGTGTGTGAGGAGCCGATTTCCTCTATTATATGTATTTTATTACTCATGTTAAAGATAAGCCAGCTACTCATTTTTATTGTAGGGTCTGCCTTACAGTATAAAGCGCCTTCAAGCGCCTGTTGTTGTGATTTGGTGTTGTATAAAGAAATTGAATTAAATTCAATTAGCAAATTTTAGTCAGTAATACATTGACCGGTAGCTAGATGCTTCCTCAGAAACATATATCTCCTTAAATAAAGTTTTTTTATTTTTAAATATATAACACAACAGATGGTTTTATGCAGTAAAATATAGAATAAAATGTGTGTTGGGCTGAAGAAATACACCTGACACACTGGTAGAAAGCCAGCGCTAATGACAGTTTATCCACGCGAGCGTCAGCACTGATTGCAGGAACATTTTGGTTGCTTCTTATTTAAAGTTAAGTCATGACTGACACTTTGTGACTGTGCTTCCTTACAGAGCGGCATCAATTATCAGTGGTCGGATGGCAGCGACACAGTGTACACGCACTGGGACGCAGCCGACGACGATGACGACTTTGAGACCGGCGAGTGCGTGTACATGGACGTGAATGGAGGCTGGCGGCGAGCTGACTGTGAAACACTGCTGCCAGGAGCCCTGTGCCATGTTCCCCAAAGTCCCTCCAAGCCAAGTCGGTGCTACTTCAGTGAAAATCCGTGCACCCGACATTGCATCTATTCAGCTTTTGGTTTCTGTAGTTCACAGCGGAATGTGTGAAAATACCCATTTCCTGCCTTCTCCTGCTGTCCCTCGCAGGCAATAAACCGTTAACCGCGAATGTGATGGCGTGTCCCTCCACATGGGTGAAATTTGGACATGGTTGTTACAGCTTTGAGTCCGTGGCGGAGAAACGTAGTTTTGAGAAGTCAAGAGAGCACTGCAGGAATAAAGGTAAGCTATTCGTCGGATATGACTTACAGTCACTACCAACGCAGCTGCTATCTGTTAATGTTTCCAGACCGATAGCTGTAAATTATCTTATTTCTCAGCTGTTTTTTCAGACTGTGACATGACGTGTTGCTTTTTGAGTTTCTTTAACCTGCTTTACTTTGTCAGACAAGTTCTATTTAAGTGATTTCTTGATTCAACAGGTCTGCCAATAATCAGGCCTGGGTGTGGCTAGTGAAATTAAGTGTGGTTAATCCCAGTTCATTCATGATTCACCAAGGAGAGGAACTACTTTTTCAAATAGGGACAAATAGATCTGAAGAGCTTTTTTCCCTTAATAACTGAAGCCATCATTTTAAAACTGCATTTTGTGTTTACTCGGGTTATCTTTCTCTAATATTAAAATGTGCTTGTTTATCTGAAACATCCGAGTTTGACAAAAAATCTCGAAATCAGAAAAGGGGGAGATACTTTTTCACAGCACTGTGGGACCACATGCAGCACCTAGATTAATGAAGCTTAGCTGAACTTGGCAAGAAGTTCAGAAGCAGGATGAAACAACGAGCCTGTCTCTCTGCAAAGATAACATCCACCCACAGCAATAAAAAGTAAAGTGTAAAGTTAAGCTGTGTTTTGTTTTGTTTTTTGCGGCGGGTTATTTGTCTGGTATTTTCTTTGATTTTTTCCTTAAGACGTCTCTTCTCGCCTGCCAACTTCACAGTTATAACAGGACAGAGCCAAGTTGTTGTTTCACCCTGCTTCCTATCTTCTATCTCTTCTAAGTCAGGCTAGCATTCTCAGCGTATCTGCTCATATATTGCATTGAAAAATGAAGGTTAAATTCAAACGTCTGCCTTTTAGTAAGAAAGCAAATAAATATTTTCGTCATATTCGCATTCCTTTGCAACACTAATTATCGTGAGTGTGTCATGTTTCTGTTTTTGTCACCCACTAGTCAACACCTCCGATGTCCTGACCATTGAGGATGAGACAGAGAACCGTTTCATCATGGAGCAGCTCTGGTCATCGAGGCTCCTTCCCCAGACCTTATGGTTGGGGATGCACTTCAATGTTGACAGTAAGAGTCAGTCGCTTTTCTGTACCATCAGATAAACACAATGTCGTGTCATTAAAGTGAGGAATCTGCTTTTAGCTGACTCTATGGCCTGGGTAGATGGTTCACCAATGGAGTACACCAACTGGCCCCACAAAGGTCCAAACCCCAAGCTGCTGACTGAGGATTCCTGTGTCACTACTAGGGTAGTTGATGGTACTTGGCACTTTACACCGTGCACAGAGCGGCTTGGCTTCATCTGCAAAATCATCTCAGGTAACGTGAATCAGAGGCTCCCAAAATCTGCACCTAAGTCACAAAGAAAATAAAAGAACTGACATTATAACAAAAGTGGAGTACAGAGAAGATTAGATACAAGACATAAAAGTAAACTCCTTGTTCACTCTGCTGGAGGAAGATTTGAATCAAACTCTAAATATTATTTCTACGTCTTTCAGCTCAGTGTTTTGGCTTTCCAACTGACAGCCAGTTTTCAGTGTTTTGGGTGAAAACAGTAGAGCAGCCAAACAGCTCCTTCTGAACACAAATCAAGCAAGCAACTATTTGGTGAAGTATTTTGCTTTCTCTTGGAAATCCATCCATCCATGCTCATCTGTGTTTGCAGCTCATTTTAATGCTCTCAACGTGGACAAGTCAAACTTCAAAACAGGGAAGGCAGGATAGTTAAAAGTGCTATAACCCTATGCAGAAGGTTGTGCTCATTCTAAACAGATAAACAGCCTGGAAACTAAATTTGTGGCTCCTAAAGAACACTACCACAGGAGGCATGTGTAGAAACTGTGAGCATTACACTCACTGCCCACTTAATTCATTAATATATGAATTTAAATATCTTATTAGAAAGTCACATGGCAGCAACTTGATACATATAGGAAAGTAGACGTGCTGAAGTTCAAAACTGAGTATCAGAATGAGGAAGAAAGATGACTTAAGTGACTTCAAACGTGTCATGGTTGATGGTGATGGTGATGGAGTAATCTGAGTAATTCAGAAACTGCTGACTAACTACTGGGATCTGGGCTTTAGCGAGTATGACCCTAAAAAGAGCAAATAGCAAGCAGCAGGTTTCTGCAAAAATGGTTTGTCAAGTCATGTCAGCTTTATTTATATAGCACATTTAAAGGACATCAAGTGTCGGCCAAAGTGAAAGTGAACAGAGAGACAATATAATCAAATAAAAATAGATAAGATAAAAAACATTGTAACACATCCATATATACACACACAGGCAGACTCTTATATATACTTGTTTGTAGAAATATACATGTATGTGTACATATGCACATGCATATACAAAAGTGTACACATACACACACAAGCACACATACGTGAACATAAAATACATGTATACATATACACAGGCGGAACAGGCTTGAGTGACAGATGCCTAAATAGAGAGAGTTACAGTAGTCAAGACGTGATGATATGAAGGCATGGATAACGGTTTCCAGATCTTTAGATGATATTTTTGAGTTTAGAAATGCTCCTGAGTTGGAAAAAAATGCCACAAACAACTGAGTTTATTTGTTTGTCCAGCTTGAGGGTAGAATCGAAAATGAAACCAAGATCTTTTACATGGGGATGTACATTAGCTGATAGTGGGCCCAAGTCCTTTCTTATGAGACTAACAGACTCTTGCTTACTGAAAAACTCTGTCGATGTCAGAGGTCAGAGAAGGGTAGTCAGACTTGTTCAAACTTATAAAAAGGCAACAGTAAGTCAAATAACCACAGGTTACAAGCACATCTCTGAATACACAACAAAGGGTTACAGCAGCAGAAGACCACACCAGGTGCCACCCCTGTCAGGCTACAGTTTGCGCAGGTTCACCAAAATTAGACGTTAGAAAATAGGAAAAATGTTGCTTGGTCTGATGACTCTCAATTTCTGCAGCAGCATTTGGATGTTGAGGTCATACCATGGACTAAACAACATAAAAGCTTAAATCCCTCCTGACTTGTATTTACTGGTTCATTGTGGTGGATTCACAGGTTTCTTTGTTTGTCTGTTTGTTTTATATATTTAGCTCTATAGAAATGGTTAGAAATCATTATTGAGACCTAAAATAAATCAAATGTTCATATTGATTCTTTTGATAATTGTTGCTGCACCGTAACATAACATTTGAAAGCATAAACTTTTCCTATTTATTGATCTTTGCTGCATATTCTCACCTGATGAGTTCAAAACGGTTGTGCATTTCTTTTCCAGATGGAAATACTGAGGTGGAAGTGAAACCGCTGAATGGTAAAGTGCATTTCAAGCTAAATAACTTAAAAACATTGAATGTTTTTCCGTAGGTTTGATATGTGTGAGGACGCTGTTTCATGTTGCAGGGCCGCGTTCAGCTGGAAGCTCAAATATGTGGCTAAACATGCTGACCGCGATTCCTGCTGCAGTGTTTAAGCCCTTTGCATGCTATTTAATAAGAGGTTCACACATTAAATTTAGAGCACGACTACATAAGAGCTGCTGTTGTGCGTTTCAGGTTTGCATCACGGTGTCATCCCCGCTGCTGTGTTGGCAGCGTTGCTAATCTTTATCCTGCTGGCAGGGGTAATGTGGTTTCTGTACAAGAGGAGCTCCGGACGTTTCCAGCGGCTCCCCACGCTCGGCAGCGCTTATTTCAGGCAAACGGACTCGCAGGCTACGGAGTCAGATGGAAACGTTCTCATCGCAGACCTGGAGCCTCCCTCGGGAGAGTAGCACGCGTTGACTTGTTTCTTCCTCGAAGCCTCTGCTGTCCTCCCGTGCTCCGTCACCTTGTCACCGTCAGCTACGGATGCCGCGCTGCACTGTAAAACTGTGATGCTGACTCCTCAGGACAGTGGTGAGATGATGACGGCAAGCAGTTTCGAGCGCGTCTCTAGTTTTCATTTACTCGCACCATTTAGGTCACCAAACACTTGCAAAGACACTTGAAGGCCACGGACTAAGAGATCACACAGACCAAGAAGGGACGCTAAAGAGCTTTGGACTTGTTTGAAGAGGTTCCGTTTGATGTCATCCGGGATTTATTCTGTTATGATTTGTAAACAGTGTTAAGGAGAATAATTTAAGACATGCTCTTGGGCTTCTTTTCAGGGCAAAAAGTCACTTTCATTGTCAAGCATGAGTACGATTCATGATAAAATATTCTTTACAATGATGCTTTGTTCATTCAGACTTCTGTTGATGGGTCTGTATGCATGGTACAGTATTTTGTCAGTATTACTTATTTTGTCATTTTTTATTCTCTCATGTGTACGTGCTGTATGTTGGTCATGACCAAATAAGTACTGGGACTGAATGGATTTGCTTGGTTCTGGCTGCTGACGAAAAGAACACAGAGGGATATATGTTTTGCACAGTTTTATTTGTGTTTTAATAAATCGAATTTGGTTGAATGGTTTCTGTTAGTTTCATTATTACTTACTGTACTTTCAATTTGCCTGGTGTTATTTTCTTTGCTTCATCACCTTAAACCCACACTTCCTCTTAGACGGCCAACTTAAAAGATGCCAGCAGAAACCACAGTGAGGTTGTGCATCTCGTATTTAACTATGTTTTGTCTTTTGGGCATTACTATTTTTACCAGAAAGAAATCTAAAAACTTAGATTGACGTGAGGGACAGAGATCAGAGTCCTTACAGACTGCCTGGGGAATAATGTTATTGATATAGTAATGATGTAGGGCCATAAAGGTCATTGTCCTTTTTTATTATCAAAGGAAACCATTCGTGCCTATCGGTTTCCCTTGAATGTTATCTGTTATGTTTTATGATCTCACCCTGAAACAATTTCTTGATAAATTTCTTCACTGTCCTGAGGGCAAACTTTTTTCCTGACATGGTGCCCTTTAAGTAATAATTTAATAATCACCCGGTGTTTTGTTGATCTCTGTAAAACGCACAAACGTCTCGGTGTGTGTGCAGTAATTATCGGTAACGAAGCTGGTGAAATAATAGAGAATAAACAGAAATGAAAGGACAGGTGATCAGCTGTTAGCTGTCACGGGACTTTCATAGTAGATGAAAAAACACCCGAAAGCCCGATTATTCAGGGAAACAACCGAGTGGGTGCGAAATACCTTTCTGGGCAGGGTATGTGAAAGGAAGACGCCAGAAAATAACCAGAAAGTTCACGGTACTTGAGGGCGAAACCGGAAGAAGAACGTCACCACCTTCCAAATTAAAATTTAACGGTTGACTACGTCAACTTTTTTCTTTAGGTTTTTTTTTTTTTTTTACAACACCGTAATTTAAAAATATCCGATTTTTGGCTAAGTATTTAAATTTCTAACATAATTCTGGAACATGTTTTACTCCTTTGTCCTATTTTTATTTTTTATTTAAAGTTTCTCAAATGGGATAGCCTAATATCATTTTTAAACTCGTAATTTGATATGTTTTTAAATGTAAACGTGTTCTAATATTTTTTTAATTGTATCTGATAATACTGATTTTGGTAAAAAAAAAAAAAAAAAAAAATTCAAATTTGACTTGGGGTTTCGCTTTATAATGGAGTTGGTTTCATTTCTTACCATGTTGGAAATACCCCTTTTTATATTTATGTAAATTGCATAATTATTGCATAAACACGGGCCTGAGCTGTAATATTTTATTTTATGTGGATGTGGTTTTACATATAGATTTAATATATAATTTTGACTTCTATTAGAGTCCTTCTGCATGCGCCTGTAGTGTCTGCTAGTCTGATCCATCGTGCGTAGCAGCTGTTTATTTCATAACGCTCCCTCTGAAAGGTTTCTCGTTGCTGTTGTTTTATTCGTTAAGCGGAAGTTTGTTGCTAAATTGACTTGGACTCAGTGGATGACAAGACTTTCAACTGGGAGAACTGGGTGGCGTCGGCGATCACTTTCGCTTTGGAGCTCAGTTATCAACCGGCCTAAACTAAGTGCGCCACGCTCAGAGGAGGCTTTATGATTATAACAGAAAGACTCGGTCGTGACCATGCCGAGTCTATCCAGAGCGCCTCTTTGTCTTTGTTTGTTGATATTGTTGGAGGCAGCTGTTCACTGGGGAACTGGTTCACCAGCTGCAGGTTTAGGTGAGTAGATCCGACACTTTGCTTTCATTTCTGTTCACTTGCCACACTCTCATTAAAGTCGCGTCTTCATTCCTCACTTGGCGCAAATGAGCAAAAACTTCTCCCATAAAAGCGCGAACCTAATTTTTAGGATGCGAAACACTTTTAACTGACAAGATTTTGGATTGAGATACAAACTCGGCGTTTGCTTATCTAGATGAATGCTTGTTTATTATTATTATTTTTACTTTGTTTGCTTGTTTTGTTTTTTGTTGTTTTCTTGCCCCCCAGTGTTATGTCTGACAGGTCAAAGAAATCGCTAACTCATCCTTCCCTCCCTCCCGAGCAGCTCCGTAGAGCCAAAATATCGGCATATTACTGCCGTGACACCAAGTCGAAACTGTACTCTGATAGTATTCCTGCTCAGTTGTTCTTTAGCTTCAGCCTGTAAACATTTACCCAGATCACCTTGTCCCCGCCTACTGTCCTCTTTTATAGTTCCCCTCTCTCAGCATAAATATGAAACTCTTTTATGAAGTCAAATGAATAATTCTCGGTGCGGGGATATTTGTGTGTATATATTTATTATGTATTCATTTAAACGAGTAGTTTCACTCTAATAGAGCTGTATTGGTATGCATTTACACTGCATATATATATTTTTTTAAATAGCATTTTTTTATGTGTCAGTCTCAGATCTCTAAGTGGTGCGTGCCCACATTAATCATGGAAACAAGGTCAAAGTTTGAAACGGTGAGGTCTGCCTGTGTGCAATTAAAACCTGTGAGCTAAAGTGTCACGCTTCAGACTGGTTCAAAGGCTTGGTCTCCTTTGAAAAAGAGATGTTAATCTCGAGGGACGTCCCGATTAAATAAATGAATAAATAATAAAGTTTTTGTCACAGCTGTTAAAATTTAGTGAGACACAGTGAACATATAAGTTAACTTCCATGCAAGGAATGGAATCCAACTCGTTAAAGGTGCTTTCCGGACCTTTTTTTTTTTTTTACAAGTGTCAGCCAATCAGAATAAAGTTGGCTTAGAGAGGCTTCAGGTTTTATTTTGTGCTGAGTCATGCAAAGCTACTCTAGAATTAAGTTCAAAAATGAGGATAAAGAGCTGCAAACATCTTCACTTTAATTATGTCTGAGAACTGGTGACAGTGTGGGAACACAGTAGCGATGAGGGGCAGCCAATCAGAGCAAGGCTGCCTTAAAGGGAGTTGAGGGGGCGTTGAAATGGATTGCTTGAGAAGTGGAATGAACTCAGAGGAAGATAAATGATGATTATTTTTGAACTGTGGCTCATGCCAAGCTACTCTAGCACCGTCTGGGGATTAAAAGTGCAAAGCTAAGCGTAATAAGTCCCCTTTAAACTTGTGTTTTCTGTCCTGTCATCACAGATGAGGATGCTTTCACCATTCAGCACCAGAGCACAGGGAAATGCCTGAGTGCATGGGGTTCAGCAAACCTGAGCCTCGCCACCTGCAACTCAAACAGCAAGTCCCAACAGTGGAAGTGGGGTTCAGGTCAACGGCTCTTCCATGTGGGAACATCGCTCTGCATGGCGCTGGACGTCAATTCCAAGATGTTGACTATGTTCGACTGTGGCTCCAACATCCTGCTATGGTGGAGCTGTTTGGATGGAGTTGTTTATACTGTTTATCAGATGGGCCTGGCGGTCAACAACGGCAAAGTAGCGCTCAGTCGGGAAACTAATGACACTTGGGTAAGAGGAGAATCCCAAGACAACATCTGCCAGAGGCCATACCGCGGTAAGTGTGGATTCCTTTCTCTTATCTAAGAGACAGAATTGCTTACATGGACTGGCTGTTTTCTTTTCTTTCTTTCTTTTTTCTGAATAGTGCTTCAGGAACTAATTTGTCAAGAAATTAGTTAAAGTCAGCTTGTGCTTCTGTTGTGTTCACTTCTTGAACTAAATGTGAAGACAGTCCAGGCTTGTAACACATTACACCTCTGGCTCTTGTGTCACCTGACCATATAAATTCTGCTCCCTTTTAAACACGCCCTGTCAGCTTAATTGTTGTCAGGCCTCTCAGTTATTGCTTCTTTGCGCTGGGCAACAACACAGGGTGTCAAATTCCAGGTGTTAAACTTGCTCTGAAAACGTAGAGTCTGCCTGTTCCGTTTCTTTTGTTTGTCGTTGTGGTCGTGCAATCGTCTGCAGCATGTCTGCAAGGTGCAAAGGCTCCGTAACGCAGACTTTTACTTTCTTTTCTGCGTTCATTCCTGTTTTGATACACATTCCACCGAACACTGCAAGGTTAAAGAAATATTCAGGTAGTGACCGAATGTTTGGCCATAACATTTTAAATAACTGTGTGTTATTAAAACAGTTTAAGCTCTTGATTAAGGACACTGAAGCTTAGGAGGTGCTCTAGAAGTACATGATGCAATACCAACCAGACCTGATCGACTGCCACGTCTGATCCACGTATTTGAAACAGAAGAGCATCTTGTTTATTGTCATTTTTCATGTCTGCAGTAACATTTAGAGAGAAGTTCTTCTTCAAATGGCCCATTACGGTTTTTCTCAAATGCTAAAACACATTTCACAAACGTTACCACCAGGTCCCCCAATGTCCAAACACAACACCCTTCTCTAAAGCTACATAAACACAACCACACCTTCCCACTGCAAAACTCAAACTCCCACACCAAGAGAGCAGCTCGAAGCTGTCAAAACTGTAAACACTATACACAGCATTACACACTACAGCAAAACAATTGAAAACACAATGCTCAATTTGTGAGAAGGTTCTTTGTTCCATAACTGCCAATGCATATTTTTAGAAACTATACAGTAACGGATCGTCGTAGATCTCTGCAGAGGATTAGGCATTTAGATTTGTGAGTTTCATATGAGTAGTATAAATCTATAGGAAATCCTGCATGTACGTACACTACTGTAACACAACTCAATGCAAAAACAGAATCTATTGCACACAACAGTAATCTTGAAAACATGAACAGGGTGTGAAGTTTTTTTATTTACGTTATTCACACCACACACACACCACAATCACTGTGCGGCATCATGTCGCTGAGCTGTTGCTCGCATCTCGTCCGTAATGATGGTGCGAGGTTGTCTTGCTCTCCCTCCTGGACCTTCTCCTCTCCCATGTTGGCCTTCTCCTCTTCCTCGTTGGTCGCTCCTCTTCCTCCTCTCATTTGAACTCCTCTTCCTCATTGGCCTGCTCCTCTTCTTCCAGGGCCAGCTCTTCTCAAAACAAATTTCCCACGTGTGGGACTAATAAAGGTTATCTTATCTTATCTTATCTCCCTCCTCTGCATCAAATTCCTCTTCCCCTGACTCTGCCTTCATCCATTGTGTTTGTTTGGAACCTTCAGCATACTGTGCACTCTGAACTTGCTTTTACATGTGGGTACAGCATTAGCAACAAGTGTCTTCAATTTTGAGTCATTGTGTGTAGTGAATGACGCCAGGTGTGTTCCCTGTGTTCAAAGATTGGTGACTGTGGCAAGCATTTTGCATCACATGGGCTTTCATTTGAGGATATGAGCAGAGTTGTTTTGCAACATGTGTTTTAGCAAGGAAAAATGTGTTTAGATTTATGAGTACAGAGGGTTGTGTTTTGTGAATTGTGTCTTCATGTGACATGTGTTTATGGTACTGGAATATGGTGGCTACATTTAGTAAATGTGTTTAGACTACTGGTCATTTGGGTTACAGGATTGGCTTTTGTGTTTTAACATTTGAGAAAAACTGTATTATGTGTTCAGATCCTTTTTGTGGCAATACAGGAAAATTAGTTTGAGTGCAGAGAGCATGAATATTAAATTCAATCACAATGATGATGCAGACTGAGCTGAAGATGCACTTACATGCTACTTTTCGCATTTAACTGAATCAAAACTCCTTTCTTGGGACTTTGTTTCTTTTCTGTCACTTTCTGTCACTGAAGCAATAAACAAAGCACAATTTTTGCATCGTCTTTGATTTCAGTTTCTCCACAGACTTGTTGGGGGTGCAGGAAGGAAGGGAGACGTTGGCTTATAAACAAGCCTAACCTCCCCTTCTTCACATTCATTTATTTATCAGTATACAGGAATTGATCTAAGGAGTAGGATGAGCTGTCTATATTGGAAGCTCACGTTTGATTGTGTGTATTACGGTACGAAGAAGGTGCTTTGGTGTTTGCAGGAGGGCGTCAAATTTCATCTCATCCGTCGCTGCTGCGAGATGATTTACGAGTCGTCGAAATGAAACGACTACCACGGGCTTGAAATAGATCTTTGACTTTGTTCACTTCTTCTCTCGGTGCAGTCATCCATACCATGGATGGGAACTCTGCCGGCAGCCCCTGTGAGTTCCCCTTCAAGTACAATAACAGCTGGTATCATGGATGCCTCCCCGATGCAGAATTCCCTGGAATGTCCTGGTGTGCCACCTCCTCAGACTATGACCAAGACAAGAAGATGGGACGCTGTCTGAAACCTGGCACGTTGTATTTTTATTTACTTGTAGTTTTAATGGTTTAATGTTTTTTAACTGTTTCTTTATTCACCAGCCACTAACATATTTATTTTTGAGAGCATTTAAAGCAGAAAAAAAATTTGTGTGGTCATTTCCAAATGATGTCGTTGCACAGTTTAACCAACAGGGCGGGGTCAGCTCCATTAATAGTTAGCACTGTCTGCAGCACATGTAGCGGTATAACTTTAGACTCATGTTATATATAAAGAATATATTCTTATATCAACATCAAAATATTTACCCTATTTAAAAAAGTTACCCTAATAATCTTTTTGTATATTGTTATATTAATATAACAGTTCACGTTCATGATATTAATGACTTAAACATTCTCGTTGCACATAAATGTGTCCAAGCTTAAATCCACTTTTATTTGTTAATATTGAATATCCGAAGCTACATGAAACACAAACTGTTGATACTGATACTGTTGTTGTGTCTTTGACTTTGCAGAGGAGGGCTGCCAGACTCTTTTTACTGGTCCAGACGGCGATTCATGCTATGAGTTTGTCACCAACGGTGCGGTGACCTGGCACGAAGCTCTGGATTCGTGTCGCAGTCAGGGAGCAGATCTGCTTAGTTTCTCTGGGCCCGATGAGCTCAATTCTACAATCTGTAAGACTGACTTACTACTAGTACTTCTATTACTGCGGCTACTTCCATAATACAATTAAAAAAACACAAAGGTTTAAAAAAATAAGTACATTCAGATTGTCTTTGTGACAGAAATGTCTCATTTACAACAAAAAATTGCAATAATGGTGACATGAGCAATGCTCGAGATTTTGATTTTAAAAGAAGTATAAATAAGTAATGAGAAAAATGATTCAGATCGTCACTGTATGAGCAGGCCTGTGCTTCTCAAGGTCTTGAACTATTAGTCACACAACCTGGAAATAAAAAACACACACACAGAAACACACTTTTCCTACCTTTAGTCAGTCAGAACTAATCCTTCTAAAACAATCCTGTCGTAATGTGAATATTTTCTGTACTGTGGTGATTTCTAAATGACTTTATTTAAAGTTTCTTTCTCCTTCCTTCTATCGCTTTGTCTTTTATTAGTTTATTAGTCTGCTTCTCCTATTTAGTGTTCCTTGTGTGACAAGTAGAGACGTACAGAAAGGAAAAGAATCTGTGAACGACTGCAAACTTTCAGTCTAAATAAGTCCTGGGATTTTTGTTCTTACTTTTTTATTTCTGAATTTTCCAAGTATGATGTCATAGAAGCCACATATTTTTCATTTCCTCAATTTGTTTTATTTATGTCCTTTGCTTCTTAATCGTCATTCTTTGGGATTTTCAGTGGATGATTACAAAAGGGTGAACTGTAAAATGTTCGCCTATACAACCCCATTTCCAAAAGAGTTGGAGCACTGTGTAAAATGTACATTAAAGAAACTGAATTTAATGGTTTGCAAATCTCACAAAATCTTACTTTATTATCATCAGCCTGCAACTGGATGCATGTGATCTTCAGGCCATCTTTTTGGAATTGAGATTGCATCTAAAGAGTAAATGAAACAGCTGTGGAGGCTCAAAGTTCCAACTTGATGATTGAAACTGCATTAGACTTACAATTTCCTTCATTACATTTACTTGTCCTGTGTGCTGTGGTGTTGCATTGTGCAGTGTTGGACGGCCTTGGCAGAATGCCGGAGAGGATGTGGATCGGCCTTCACCAATTAGATACTTCTCAAGGATGGCAGTGGTCAGATGGCTCTCCTCTCTCCATGTTACGCTGGGAACAAGGTAACAGTGAATATGAATGTATTTTTCACCTGTTACTTACTACTCATTCTCTCTGAGAACTGTGCTGCACATGTTCTCATTTTGCAGCCTCGTTTGTAGGCTTTGTTTCCACAAAACCAGAATAACACAGTTTCACTTGCCAGAAACACCTGGTCCTCTCACCACACCAAATCTTGCATCAACGCTGTGTTTCTGCTCGTCTATGAAAGGGAGCGTTGGTGTCGGTCAGAGAAACAATGAAACTAGTGTTGTGAAGAAACCCACTGTGCCACACACTGTGACACTGGGACTGCTAATGTTGTTGAATGACCCATTTACAGTACTGAGTAATGCCTGCTAGCTTTTGTAATGTGTATTTCTTCTTAACGAGAGCAAGCATGAATGTAGCATGAAGTATATTGCAGTCATTTAGTTTTCCATTGATATAAACTCTTTGTGATTGCTCTCATCAGCAAGATTGTGCTGGATCAGAGAACTCTGAACTTCTATGTAAAGCACAGTTGATATGCTAAACTTTGAATGATACCCACATCTCTTGTCCTTCTCGCAGTGACTGTTTATTTTTATTGATATTTGTGTGGTTATATATGTAACAGGAATGCCCTCCACCTCCATCATCATTCTGTCAGACTGTGGAGTCCTGAACTCCAAGAACAACTATGAAACGATGGCGTGTAACAGGCGGCTGCCATACGTCTGCAAGAAGAGAGTCAATGCCAGTGAGACAACAACAACAGGTGAGCTGGCTGCTGACGCTCAGCAGTTACACTTCTATTGAGTCATACTTACAAAAAAAAAAGAAAGAAAAAGATTTGAGCGCCGATTTGGTTCACCACATATACCGCAGGGCTTGTTGCGGCAGTCTGGGTTTGGTTTGGGGCTCTTTGTTGCGTTTCTTCCCCCGCTTTCTTTCATCGCTTTCCTGTCTAAATCTTCACTGTTCTGTCAAATGAATGTAAAAATAATGTGCTAATCCTAATGGCCCTGCTAAGCTGTGCTGATACGCAGTAATGCTTTTGAGATGAATTCTAATGTTAGCCTGCTAATAGGTTTACAATAACAATGCTAACAAGTATTCTTAGTTTAGTTTGTCAGCTTGCTAAGGTCTCAATAACAGAGGGCAACTATCTGGCAACTACCACATACAAAAGAAAGATGTATATTTCCCAACTGACCAGGGGTTGCAGCAGGTATACAGCGCTGCACCAAAGATCTTTTCGTGATTGCTTTGACTGCTAGCAGATTGCCACGGTTGCTGATCGTTTGTCTGGAAGTCTTATCAGACTGCAAACAGTCTTTTAAATACTTCTCAGACATCGAAAAGTATAACGCAAACTGGAAATGGACAACATTTGTCTTCAAAGTCAAAGCTGAACCTTTTGAAATGTGCTGGTTGCAGTGGGGAAGTGTTGTAGAGTTAATGGCAAGCATCTGAAGACAACTTGGCATCTTCCAACTGTTGGCAACTAAGGCAATCACGATCTGTTGTTGGTGCAGCACCCTCTTCGTAAACATTTTCAGCCCAGAAGCTTTATGACCATCTGCCCAGCCAGTAGTCAGCGAGTGTTTGCAGACACGTTGGTGTCTTTTATGCAAATAATGGGTGAACACAGTAATCTGCTAGCAACCAAAGCAATCATAACATTTTTAGTGCATTTCACTAAGCAGCTGGCAGCAACCTCAAGCATCCATTCACCAACAGATTGGGGAATATACATTCTTCCTTAACATAATACAATAATATAATAAGGTTGAGCCTCTTCTGTCACTTTTTTCTCACAAAATATTTTCCTTTTTTTCTTTCAAAGTAATGGTTTAAGGATAATACAGCACTGTGGATGTTGTACAAAATATGAAGCCCTCTAAGTTAAATAGCCTTGATCTAAAACGCCCAAATCCCCTCAAGGCCTCTGTGTGACTTGACTTCTCTCTACAGATTCTTTTGTCTATAAAGAAACGTTGTGTAAGGATGACTGGGTGCCGTGGAACGGACTTTGTTACAAGTTGATGGAGCAGCCAAAGAACTTCAACGCTGCCCAGGAACAGTGTAAAGCTGAGAATGGAGTGTTAGCCAGTTTCCACACTATTGACAGCAAAGAGATGATCAGCACTAATTTCCACGGAGGTAAAACTGTCCAAGTTTCTCTTGTGTTATAAATAATTTTATAATTCATATATTAATGAGTCTTCCTAACATGTTCTCATTTTCTCTATTTATGTACAACATGCATTTTTTTATTTTATAATAGAGCCATACAGTTAGTACTGAAGTATCGTGATTTACACCCTACTGCCTTATTTTTGATGAGAATGATTTCCAGGCCTATGCTTTCACTGTTCGAGTCAAATTTAAAGAAAGCCTGAAATTGAAAATGTTTGTGTGTGTTACTGCTCATCAGATGGCAAGACTTTAGATGTGTGGATCGGTCTGGTTGGTGTTGGCACAAACCCCACCGTTTTCAACTGGACGGACGGAGCACCCATCACCTTCACTTACTGGGCTCCATCACAACCGGTCCAGCCCACTTCGGATACCAGCTGTGTCTCGTACACTGGAGAGGTCTGTGTGTGTTGGTGTAACACACATCCACTGTACTCAAGCCTTGTGTGCACATTTGTGTATGTACTGCCAAGAGCATTACATTTGTCCTGTTTGAGGTCTTACAGAAACGCACGCTGTCTGTTTTTCCACAGTTTCATAGTTGGCGGATTGAGGATTGCACACAGATGCTGGCCTTCATGTGCCAGAGGAAAGGAGAGGTCAATGAATCAGCAGCACAGGTCGGATGTAGCTCGAAAGATGTGAGTATTCTCGCAAACAGCAGTATTTTACATTTCCTACTAAATGTGTGGTGAGATACTTCTACGCCTCCACACCAGCAATTAAATTTCATATGTTAGAAGGATGTAGAACCCATGCATATGTTTGGTGGTGTTATAACGAGAGCTTACTGTAAGGGTCAGATGATTTTTATGGCACTATGGAGTCATAAAGGAGTTGAGAAGCAGATGTCGAGCTCTATTGGCAGCTGTTGCGGATAGAAGCAAATAGATTTGTAAACTGAAAACAAAACTGTAATCCTTGATGGTGGGGGGGGAAAACACTCATGCGACTGTTGACAAGAAATCCTGTTGCAAAAAACAGCATGCATGTCATAACTTGAATCGTGAAAGAGACGTAGTTCTAGCTTGCAAAATATGACTGTTTTTAACTGACCAGGGTTGGAAGAGACATGGAAACTCCTGTTATAAAGTGAACATGACGCAAGTGTCCTTCAAGGACCGTTGCTACGTCACCATAAGAAACAGGTAATCAAAAGGGTTTTTGTTATCAGTCCAAAAGATGACCTATATTACATTTCTGTGGTTTTGCAGTTAAAGAAACTCACTCACATTTGACTGTTCTTTCCAGGTTTGAGCAGGCCTTTATTAATAGTCTGCTGCAAGAGACGGCAGGCAAGGAAACTCAGTATTTTTGGATAGGGTTGCAGGACATCAACAGCACCAGAGAGTACAAGTGGGTGAGGGCAGAGGGGTCGACGGATGTGGCAACATACACCAACTGGGGCGTGTTTGAACCAGGTACAAAGACTTGGGGCTAATGGCTAAAGTATCTGTATATAAAATGTTATAGCAGACTATAGTGTTACAACACATTGTATTTAATTGTGAACCTCTAATAGTAGTTTCTTTATACTGTGGAGGCTCAGATTTACTGATTTTTTTATTTTTTTTCTCGACCATTTAGGTTTTTAGAAATGTGAAATTTACCAGACACACTCATATATTATACCCCTGTAGCTTGGTCATTAACAAAGAGCCTGCCATGAAATGAGAAGGCTATGACGTGTGAGCCTAAAGTTTGATGAATCTGGCCTTTATAATCAAAATCCATACCTAGTGTAAATATGGCCATCCCCCTTTTTATATGTTCCGTATACGCTATTCAGAGAAATGTCTGTGCACCTCAGAATACTCGCTAACATGCAGTCAACATAATAAAAAATGATCTAGTTCTTAGCATTCCTTAAAAAGAGGTAAAAAAGAGGTAAATACAAGCCAAGATGTTTACATTTTTCCATTATTTATTTAGCAAAAACAAAGCCAAGATGCAGAAGTGGTATAAAAATCAAACCACTTTTAGCAGCAGTCACTTTGAAGTAATTATTATTTGACTTTACCAGTCTGCCATGTTGGTGAGGAGGAATTTTGGCCCATTCTTCTTGACAGCGTCGCTTCAGGCATTTGTTTATACACAGCAGTCTGAAGGTCCCACCCAGCATTTCAATCAGGTTGAGGTGTGGATTTTACCAGGGCATTGCAACATCTTGAGTCATTTCTTTTTCAGTCATTTCGTTGCAGATTTGCCTCTGTGCTTTGGATTGTTGTCCTGCTGCATTATATTATTTTGGGACAAGCTTTAGCTGTTGGACAGATGTCCTCATATTTGACTCTAGATACTTTGATATGCAGAGGCGTTCACGATTGACTCAATGATTGCTAGCTACTCAGGTCCTGTGACTGCAAAACAAGCCCAAGTCATGACGCCTCCACCACCGTGCTTGCCACAGTTGGCATTCTGTTGATGTGCTATGTTTGGTTTTCACCAAACATGGTGCTTTGGATCATAGACAGATATCTTTACTTTGGACTTGTCTGTACACAGCAGATTGTTCCAGGGGTCTTGTGGCTTCTGGCTTGATTTTGGTGACTGTAAAGATAAATGATATAAATCCCTATTGGGTGGTATTGGTTACACCAAAAGATGCAGAGCTGAACTTTCTTTTACTTCTATCAGTATCTTATATGTTTGTGTGAGAATATATGTTATATATAATCATATATGTTATAATAGATGTTTAACAAATGAAGACCCAAGTAACTTAATCGACTGCTCCACCACAATATGTCATAACATCAATGAACTGGTTATCGTAACAGACACAATCTACGTAATAAATGTCACTTTTAAAGATTGAATTTCATTTTGCTTCATTTTCTTTATAGATCGGCAAGGAGGGTGTGTTGCAATTTCCACTGCAAAGCCTTTGGGTAAGTGGGAGGTGAAGAACTGCACTCTCTTCAGGGCCGGCACCATCTGTAGAAAAGACCTCATTACACCTCCTGCCCCAGAACCAGAACCAAACCTTAATGCATCGTGTCCTAATGGCTGGGTGTCCAGGCCAAACATCAAATACTGCTACAAGGTGTGTGTATGTGTGTGTCTCTTTAAACAGCACCAATAAGAGATGGCTCTTTTGTTTTGGTTTTGGTTTTTAGCAAAAGTGAAAATGGTTGTAAGTAGGAGTGGCAAAAGCACTGCACTGATTTTACATTTTGAAGTCTTTTTACAAGGCTTCAAGATCATTTCTCCTGAAAGGAAGTAATATGTAGTTTGGTTATAGCTAAACTGAGTTTTTTCACAATCTACACCATCTAAGCTGTCTTAAATTCTTCTTTCACCTTGGCAGGTGTTTCATGAAGAAAGGTTGAGCAGGAAGCGCTCCTGGGAGGAGGCCATGAGGTTCTGTCAGGCTCTAGGAGCCAATCTTCCCAGTTTCACAAACTTGGATGAAATGAGAGCCCTACACTTCATTATGAGAGAGACTATCAGGTAGGCACACAATCAACACAAGTTGTGTTTCCTGTTATAAGTAACAAAGGACTACTGTCATGCATCACTGTCACAAGAAGTGTCACATCATTTATGGAAGTCACAAGTCAAGCACAGGAACACAATACTATCTAAACTATTGTTTGTATACCAGCAGAAAGAAATGTATTTGTTTTTGTCACATTAAAGAAAAAAAATTGCCCAAATTGAATTATTAAAAAAAAAAAGAGCAAATGAGGTTTCAAAATTGTGAAAAATGAGCATCATTCCTCGCTCTGGATATCTCTGGGGTTGTGTCTGTTAAGATTGCTGATTGACAGCTCTCACATGAATCTCCCTGAATCATGTTCTACTAGAGGTTTCTTCCTGTTAAAAGGGAGTTGTTTCTTCCCATTGTCACCAAGTGCTTGCTCATAGACTGTCATCTACCGGTAATTCTTGCCATTTTCTCTGTGTTATTGTAGGATCTTTTGTAGGATTTCAGCTGACTGTTTTTGTGAATTGGTGCTCTATAAATAAAACTGGCTGCTGAAACCAGCAGGATAAAGCCCGGTGAGAGCTGGCTCACCAGTAATAGCGGATTGTCTGTAAATCTCATCTTAGTTAGTGAAAATTTCCAAGTGTAAAGTCATTATTAAAGAGACAGCTGTCAGCGTGGCTCTTCTCAAAAGCAGTTCTGTTCTGTATTCATAGAAAATGTATGACCAGTTGCAGGAAAAAGGCAAATCTGTATAATCAGGCCCCATCTTTTCCTAAAGAGCTCATAATACTGGATTATCCCAATAGAGCACTTAGTTCTCAGACTGCTGGCTCCCTTGCGGCTTCTTGAGTTAACGGTAGAATGGAAGGCAGAGACTTCAGCATTCACATTGCTGGGGTTTTGCCCAAACACTGTAGGGTCTTTACCCTACCTACATTATAAAATGTGTGAGCCTATATTAGCGCTATATAAATTTGAATTAACTGGCTAGTTAACCATATGGTAAATGGCCTGTATTTGTATAGCGCTTTTCTAGTCCGTAAGGACCCCTTTACACAACCAGTCATCCACCCATTCACACACTGGTGATGGAAAGCTACATTGTAGCCACAGCCACCCTGGGGCGCACTGACAGAGGCGAGGCTGCCGGACACTGGCGCCACCTGGCCCACTGACCACCACCAGTAGGCAACGGGTGAAGTGTCTTGCCCAACGACACAACAACGAAAACGGCTCCAACCGTAGTAGCTCAAGTTCTATTAATAGAAACACTAATGCTAAAGTGGTGTAGCATTTACAACAGTTATATTGTTAATGGCTTGGTCATGCTGAAGAATCTGTCCTTCTATAGTTTTCTGTTTTTCTAACATGTACAATGTGTCAAACTCATGTCTGATAGTGTGATTGTTGGCAGGAGTCTTTGGAACTTTCCTGTATGAACAAATCAATATTCGTTATGGCTTTAACCTTTATACACACTTCAAACAAAGAGTGTGTACGGGAGGTGGTGGGGTGTGTACCGGCAGCCTTTTCTTTATCAGACCGGCACATCTAGTCGCTTTAACGAGGAGACGACTTGTAAACATGCTGCTTCGTCTTCGTGGGAGCATACCTAAGAGTTCAAACTTGTCTCTTTGCTCACATAAACATTGAGCGCACTCGGCTCGAGCATTGAAATAAACACATACCATCTCCGGTCTCACATTTCGCACGTTGCAGTTGAGTCAGCGAGGGGGGAGAAATAAAAGCTTACGTGAAACATCAAACTGTCTTAATGTTTAATTCTAATTATTATCTTCCTACTTGAAAGAAGGCTGGTTGAGTAACACAGTGTCCTCCTCTTCTTGCAGTAATAACCGGTACTTCTGGATCGGCCTGAACAGGAGAAACCCCGCAGATCGCTCGTGGCAGTGGAGTGACGGCCGGCCCGTGAGCATCCCAGCTCTAAACACACGTACCCCAATTTTTGTAAAATCTGGTGGAGTGTTTCATATCATGTTTGTGTCTTTAATAGGTATCTCTAGATATTTCATACAGAAATTTCTACGAGGACGATGCGTACGATCGGGACTGCACTGCATTCAAGGTGGGTCGCTAAACTGAGACTTTTAATAAAGATGGAAACATTTGGCTTACACAGTCGTGTGCTTTTCAGAATCTGTAGTCTCTATCCTTTCTCTTACAAAAGCTCAGCATTAAAAGTTGTTTCATGTTGTCAGACACAAACAGCTCCTGCATGTTTTTTTTTTCTTCTCAAACAGACAGTGAACATGATCTGTGATGTCAGAATTGTGTTGCCGATTTTTGTTCATTATTGGTGATGTTTGTGCAAAACCCATCTGTGTCCTCAGACAATGACGAACAGCTTGAAACACGTGTTTTACTATCTGCTGCACGACTTGCCTCCCATACCTTTCTACCCCAGACCCTTTCATTGTGACGCGCAGCTGGAATGGGTCTGCCAAATACCCCGAGGTGAGCTTATATCTGTGACCAATGACGTATAGTCTGTGTGTGCACCAAATAAAGGCTGGTACTGGTTTGGGAAGAGCTCAAAACACTCATTAAGCTAATTAACAGGAATTTGAAGGTCCACAAAGTGAAAGAGTCATTTGTACAGCAGTGATGTCTCCGTATAATTTAAAAACCTGATGGACTAAATCTACTTGAATTCTTTGTTTGATGTCTCAACAGGAGTGACACCGAAAACGCCAGAGTGGTACAATCCCGGTAATGCCCTCATCATCATTTGTTCAGTGTGATTGCGTCTATCATTGGCTGTAGCTCAGGTGGCAGAGCAGGTCAGCCACAAACCAGAAGGTCGGTGGTTCGATCCCAGGCTGCCTCCTGGCTGCATCCCAAATATCCTTGGGCAAGATACTAACCCCGTATTTGCCTACTGGTGGAGGTCAGAGGGCCCGGTGGCGCCAGTGTCCGGCAGCCTCGCCTCTGTCAGTGCGCCCCAGGGCAGCTGTGGCTACAACGTAGCTTGCCGTCACCAGTGGGTGAATGACTGAATGTAGTGTAAAGCGCTTTGGGGTCCTTAGGGACTGAGTAAAGCGCTATATAAATGCAGGCCATTTATCATTAGTCTGACTTTTTTTTTTTATTCAACTTTTTCTTCTTTTGTGTTGTAACGTTAGAGTTGTTTGTGTTGTTTTTCAGATGGGCATCATGACTCGTCCATCTTTGTGGATGGAGCAGAGTTTTGGTTTGTTAATAAGCCACCGCTCAGTTTTCAGGAGGCGAGGCTCTTTTGCGATTCAGAGAACGGCACACTGGCGGCTCCAACTAGCACCGATGCTGCTATTAAAATCCAAAATGCAATATATACAGTAAGTGGCACACTATTACAAGTGGCAAACAACATCATCAGAAATGTTTGATTGAAGTTTTGATTTTATTTTGAAATATTGGACTGTTTATTTGAGACAAGCATAACAAGAGCAGCATTCTCATTTCCTTTTGCTCCTTGAGGTCCCGCATTAACATTGATGTTGAGGATGAGGTCCTGACTTTGACTGGGCCGTTGCAACACTTTGATTCTTTTCTGTTGTGGATTTGCTGCTCTGCTTTGAAGCATTGTCCAATTGTTTGACCCGTTTTGGGCCAACTGAACAAGGCTGTTAGAGACGCGGAGTCACATTTAACTCTAGAATACTTTGGTATACAGAAGAGTTCATGGTCAACTCACTGACAGAAAGGGGCCCAAGTAATTCAGCCCTCCACCACCGTGCTTGACAGTTGGTGTGTTTATGGTGCTGTGGTTGTTTTTGACCAGATGTGAATTCTGGCTCTTCTCTCCAAAGGTCATTTCCCCCAGATGTCTTGTGGTTTGTTCAGATGCAGCTTTGCAGTCTTAAACTGTATTTCCATGTTCTCCCAGCACCTGGTTGCTACTTACACTCTTAAATGCTATAGAGACAGTAAGGTGGTACTTAGTTCTTCTTCATTTTAAGCAGATATCGGTATGAATCAGCAAGTTTTGTCAGGCAGGGAAAAAATTAGTGCTGGAAGTTTCCTGATTCTAGTTATTTCATCCAGTCAAGCTTGAGTAGGCTTCAACTGCACATAAATTGTCTATGCAGAGAACTAAAGAAGGATCACATTTGCTGAAATACAACCTTGAAACCTCTGTTTTTGTTTCTTGCTTTGTTAAGATTTTTCATAATCATCATTTATAAAAATCTAACTAATAATAAATGGGCAGCTAACAATGAAGAAGTCTGATCACAAGAGGAATTCTTCCCACTATATTCAGGTTGTGAAAAGCTGTAAATGGATAACAATATGAATGACAAATCTTCCAGCGCTAAAACGGCAAAAAAGAAAATGACTCATTTATGGAGCACAATATACGGTTAGCTACTCACAATTAAACAGCAGTTTCAACACTTTTTTTATTTATTTAGAGAAAAAGGGGGCATAAGTCCTATTAACCTGTAACAACTGTGATACTTGCTTCTAATAAAAGATATGTGTCAACATCATACTTCTTAGATACATACTTACTAAACACAGTAAGGAATATAAGTCACCTCAGACGTTGATACCACCAATTTCAATTGTGTGACACTTAAACCTGCATGTTTTAAACAGATATCGGATTCCAACAAGCAAAGCTGGTGGATTGATATGAGCCAGCCTGGACGCATATTCCCTATGACGTAAGCCAGTCTCACACACACCTTTTTGAACTTGTATAGATGTGGTAAAATGTGATACTGAGCTTCATTGAAATTCTGTTTGGTTTAGGTACAACTCTATTTTCCATAACCATTTATTTCCCCTGGGTAACTGCACCTACATCACTCCTGAAAGTGTCTTTCCCGGTGAGTAAACACCAGAGAGTTTGTGTAAGGCTGAGAATGATTAAGGTTTTAAATTTGTTGTGAGAACCTCTACGCTCATATTGTGCTGAGGAGCAAAGAGCAGTCATATCAAATATTTACCTGCTAAAAGTTAAATAACTATTGTGTTAAAAAAAAAATCACATTGCTTTTAGTGCAATGAAATCATTGACTTTTTTTTTTCCCAATTAAAAACAGTGAAAACCCGTTTCAGCCAAATTACATAGTGCACGAGTGACTTCTTGCTTATTCTCTCCTTACACAGAGCTGTGGGGTACCCTTACAGTCACTACTTCTAACACTTATACACACATTTACTGTCCTATTTAAACTTGCAGACTCTGATCAGTGCTCACGGAGGTTACCGTTTGTGTGTGAAAGAGTGAACACGACATTAGTGGAGAAAAAACCCCTGGAGCCTCAGCCTGGAGGACTGCCCTGTGGGAAGGAATCTATCCCCTTCAGAAATAAAGTCTGACACATTTATTACATACATATTACATTCTTGTCATTTTTTACAAGTCCTAAGTGATTAAAAATCAGGAAGCAATGATAGTTGATAGAAGAAAGTCAAATCAAATTTACTACTGCAGTTTCATAGAGAGGATTTTAATTATATGTTTTAATGTTAATGCTTGAGTGATAGAACATTGGTTGTAAAATTATTTCTGACAATGTGGCTTTTTTGCCATCAGTCGCGTATTTTATTTATAGATTAGTAACCCCGTGCCTGAGTTGCACTAATGGCATTTTCTGCTGTAGTGATTATGATGCTGGTGTCTTTTTGCAGTGCTACACGCTGATGAAGAATTCAAAACCTTTTAACTTCAAGGGTGCCAACGAGGAATGCCAGACAGTAAAGGGAACCTTGGTCACCATCTCCGATCAGATTGAGCAAGGTGAGAACGTTAACATGCTTCTCATGACGAGCTGAAATATATTTGTTTGACAAAGTTTTGTAGTTTATGAAAAGCGTGACAGAAGTCCCCAAGAGTGTAAATGTGAAACTCCTCGGTGCAAAATATTATACAATTCATATGTGTAACAAATGTGTGTTTCAGATTTCATCAACACCCTCCTGATGGACACAAAAGACATGGACAAAACATGGATTGGTATGAAAATCCAGAACAGTGAAGCTTCATGGATTGACAGTTCTACAGTGAACTACATAAATTTTAACCCTCTGCTTCTGGGCATGCACAAGGTCGTGGCTTTTCATGTAAGTAAATTGCTTCAGCTGATATCTCTTTTAGGCGCGCCACATATTTGACAGACGCCTGTATTTGTACAGTTATGAACCATGACTGCATTATCGTAATACACCCAAATCTCCAACTACCTTATTTTCCGGACTACAAAGCGCGCCCGAATATTAGCCGCACAAGCTAAAATCAGGGGAAAATCCTGTTTTGTACATACATTAGCCGCACCTGACTAAAAGCCGCAGGTGTTTCAATGTTGACTTATATGTAAGAGAATATGCACAAAGGGAATTGTCAGGAAAGAGATGGCTGTTTGGAGACACACCCCTTTTATTAATATTTTGAAAAACAAGTTATGGGTACATATTTGCATATTTGCAAATGAGTAACAAATGTAGTACATAACAATAACCTACAGCACACCAGAAAAATAGATTCGGACTACCTTTTAGGCTCAGGTGCAGTGACACGGCTTTAACAAGAAGAAAAGTCAGTCATTCACCACCATCTTTCTCTTCTTCCTGCGCTCTAAAACCACCAAAGTCCTCTTCTCCAGTGTCGGATACAAACAGGCTCAGGATGGCTTCGTCATCCACTCTCAGCTTCCCTCCTTCGTTGTCACTTTCAAAACCAAAGAAATCCTCGTTGTCAGTGTCGGAGTCGAACACCCTCTGAAGGGCCGTGGCGGTGTCCTCCTCTCCATCATGCAGCAGTGCAGCCCTTCGAAATCCGTTGGTGATCGTGGATGTTTTCACACTTTTCCACGCTGTCAGAATCCACTGGTGGAGTTGGGCATAACTTGCTTTTCGCAAGTTTATCGCCGCTCATCATCCACACCTCCCACTGAACGCGTAGCGCTACTTTGAAGTTTGTTTTTCGCACTACTTCGTACGGCACTACGTTGCCTGGCGGACGGACATGTGACCAACATACCACTCTTGAACCCCGATACTGTGTGTCTGATCACATGCCCTTCCACCAGGCAACGTAGTGCCGTACAACAGCGGAACAAACAAAACAAATCATCTTACGATATCACAAAAATCCTGGACAATCCATAGAAAAGCCGCAGCTGACTAAAAGCCGCAGGGTTCAAAGCTTGTGCAAAAAGTAGCGGCTTATAGCCCGACAATTACGGTAATTATTTTAATGCAAACTTCAGATGAATTATTTGCTTTGTGTCTCTTGATAGCCATGGGATCTGGAGAGTTTGGATTTGTGCGTGTTCATGCTCCATAACGGCAAGTCTGACATGCTGGGTACCTGGGACTACACCAGCTGCACAAAGATGCTAAATGTGGCTGTTTGCCAACACTATGCAGGTGAATCTCTACTCCTGTCACTTTATTATCCAAATCTCATCCAAAACATGCATGTTTATCCTGAGATTTAATTTTATGAGTGCTTAACTCGTGAACTTTGATGTACCTGATGTGATAAATCCTGATAAATGAGCAGCAAAAACTGCAGTAGGGCTCTTTTTAGAATAGTAGTGTAGGGGTTAATGTTATTAACTGAGACATCCATGGAGCCAAAAAAAAAAAAAAAAAAAGCGTGGACCTTCCTTGCATGTCGTTTCCCATCGCTCTCGCCTATAATTTCCTCTCGTATCTCTACAGCAATCTCTCCATTAAAAGACAAAGTGCAAAGCAGATACATTTCTGTGTCACAAAGGCACAGAGAATCAGGTCTCTTGCAGCCCTGTCATGAGATGATAAAAGACATGTATTATTTCTCATTTCAGATAAGCTAGAGGAGCCACAGGTCCCCATGAAGCCTTTCGTTGTCAATAACCACACCGTGCTGCTGCTCGTCAAAAATCTCACCTGGTTTGAGGCTTTAGAGGAGTGCAAAAAAAACGACATGGACCTGGCAAGCGTGGCTGATACCTACATGCAATCCGTCCTCAACGTGCACGTGAGCCGTGCAAAAACACCCATGTGGATTGGACTCTTTAGCGAAGATGTAAGTGGACCAAAAGGGATTTCTGTTTGAACTCATCACTTGTACAGTCCTTAAAATGATTTCCCGTCTCTTTTGCACTCAGGACGGGAACCACTACCACTGGACTGACCAAAGTCACACTGTGTTCAGTCGCTGGTCTTCTGATGTCACTAGTGGCCAATGCGTTTACCTGGACACCGATGGCTTCTGGAAAGCCACTGAGTGTCTGGACAGTCTAGGAGGTGCTGTCTGCCACAAACCAAGCAGTAAGTGAGGATATAGTAATGGCTGCACATCAGTGCAAGGTCCAAAAAAACATAGATTAGCGAGTTTGGTGTGGAAGAACTTGACTGAAATGCACAGAATCCCAACTTAAATGTAACAGGACACCTTTGGGATGAATTAGAGTGGAGACTGTGAGCCAGGCCTTGTTGTACAACATCAGTATCTGAACTCACAAATGCACTCAGGAAATAATGGTCACAAATTCCCATAAAATGTTCTGGAAAGCCCACAAGACCTGAAGCTGTTATAGCTGCAAAGTGTGGGCTGACAGTATATTAAACACTATGGATTAAGGATGGGATGTCACTCAAATTCATATGCATGTGAAGGCAGATGAGCGAACACTTGAGCGATATAGTGTAGCTTCTAGACATTAATATAAAAATAATTTGTTCCTGATTTCTTTGGCTGCAAAGCAGTTTCTTCCTAATTTCTCTAGAAACGATAATTATCCTTTATCATCCTTTGCTTTTTAATCTCGTGGTATCAAAGCTTTTATCTATTTTTCTTGTAAGGCATCGTTACGCCATTTGTTTTTTGTCTTTGGTTTTTTTACAGAGCACAAAATCCCCACACATAAGGATGTTTTAGTGAAGTGCCCCCATAAAAAAAATGGTCCAAACTGGATCCCCTGGAAGAATAACTGCTACTCATTTCAGCTGGTTGGCTCCAGATGGGAGTCTTATAACCAAGGACGTATTGAGAATACCTGCAAAAATCTTCGTAAGAATTTGATAATATTAGTCACACGGCATTCTTCAGCATGGCTAAAGTTACTAATGATGGTGTGTGTATATGTTTCAGATGCAGATGCAGACATCCTGACTATCCGAAATACACAAGAGAACGAGTTTATAAAGAGCCAGCTGCTGCCCTTTGAGTCATTGGTCCAGTTTGTATGGCTGGGACTGTTCAAGGATAACAATGGTGGGTATGAGTACCTGTGTTTAGTAGATGTTTTATTTTTGGTTGTCTTGTTACCAAAGCTCTTGGGAATTGACCCTTCTTTTTCTCCTCTAAGACAAATGGGTCAGTCACACCAGGGCAAAGAAAAAAAACAGGAACATCTTTGTGACTAGAAAAAATTGGAGGTGGCCCAATCATTGGATTGAAATGTTTTTTGCATTTGGTGACTGATTACAAGCAGATGCAGCAATGAGCTGGTTGCCCACACATTGAGCTTGCCACACTCTCTCTGAGAGATCATTTTTGATCGCAAGTTGATTATGCAGGTCGCCCAGGAAGAAGCAATGTGTCCAAATAATCGTGGCCCAACTTGGTCCGACTGGATTCTTTCTCAGACATATTGGTGAAGGTTTTTAATAACTGCCATCTAATTTATACACACAAATAGATTAGCAACATGCTGCAATCAATCCGAGTCAGTCCGCCCCAGTGAGAGCGATTTATTTACAATGTGACTCTTTACAATAGGGCACCAGAATCAGCGGTTGTATTGTGGTTAAATTCCAATATAACGGCAAGGTTACTGAGTCTCTAGGTCATTTTGCAGTTACATCCCCATTCTTTATCAATCAGTAACAATTGTAAAAATCCGATCCTGTGATAGCAGCAGGCTAATGTTACCTTGCCCCGTGTTTTACATACTATACAGACACTGACAGTAGGTCCTATTGTGTTTGTGTATGTGCCAGAGCTAATAGTGATTATCTTTTGCCATAGATAACCAGACAAGGTGGTATGATGGCACAAATGTGCAATATTCCAACTGGGCGAAAGGCCGACCTAATTTAGAAAACCCATTCTTAGCCGGTCTCACGACTGATGGCACATGGATTCTCGTCACAAAGAAAGAGCTACACCCCGTGTTCAAGCAGAGGACAATTGTGAGCTGCAAGCTGGATTATGGTATAGTAAACATCTACATTTTAATAGTATTTGCCTGTTTCTGTTCTCATGACTAAAAATTCATGATGCTAAAAATAACACTTTATGTGTTTAATCCTTCTCCCCTAAGAACCCAAGAAAGAATACAACCAGTCAGCCAAGGATTTTCAGCAGTATGGTAACTTAACATACAGGGTTGTTACCCAAAAGTTGAATTGGTCTCAGGCTGTAGTCGAATGTGATAAGCTTGGAGGCCACCTGGCAAGCATCCATGACGTGGAGCACAATGCACACCTGAGGCTCATTTCCAAGATGGATGGCTTCCCACTCTGGATTGGCCTGTCAAACTATGCTGTAAGAACTTTTGGCAGCCAGAAACTGAGCAAAAATATTCACTTCATCATAGTAGATCCAAACTCATCTCGTTTGCACTTCACCCATTTGTTTTTACCTCTTAATAACATCCTGACATCCACAATGCTTTGTTTCTGTGTGCAGGTCAGTGGCTCAGCCTATGAATGGTCTGATGGAACAAAATTTGACTACCATCCCACCATCTCTGACTCCCAAGACACACCGAAAACCAACTGTGTTTATATAAACCCTGCTGGAGACTGGAAAAGGACCAGCTGCAATGCTATGATCGATGGCGCCATCTGTTACACCACCAATATTACCTCTTCTAGCCAAAGTGAGACACTAACTTTCATAGAAAAAAATGGTACTTCTTTGGTTAAGTATGAAACAGAGCTTGTCTATAATCCAACAGTACTGAATGGTTTACAGTAGTGAAAACACTCAGCTTTGAATCTTTTTTGGCTTTGGGTGAAACTGTACATTGTAAAAGCAGGATATCTACCTGTGATTTAGTTCATTTTGGTTAGTCATTAACCATTGTCTATCCTCTATTCTCCGTTTTTGTAATCAGGAGCCAAACTACAAGATGGCCCAGAAACTAATCATTGCCCTCAGGTCGATGGTAAGTCCAAGTGGGTTCAGCACGAGGATCACTGTTACGCCTTTGACATGAGCTTCTACAACTACAGACTCTACAGCATGGAACAGGCCAAGGCTCTCTGCCGGGCGATGGGTGAGTTGTTGTTTTCTGTGTAAAGAAACCCAAAAAGTCGAGCTGAGCTGAGAAGGTATTAGTGGAAAAGAAGCTTTAGACATTGAGGATTTTGGGGGGGAACTGTAGATGATGTCGCGAAATCGATCATTGTAGAGCAGTGTCACAAACCACGGAGGCCCCAGAAAAAGTGCAGTCAAACGTTGAGTTTATTAACAGCCCAGAGAAAACATCAACATATGTCTTCTGACCAAAATACATGTTGTGGACACTTATAAAGCAGTGGGGTACACGCCCATATGTAAGCATATATGTAAGCATTTAAACACTGCAGAGAGTAGAATTAACAGTAACAGTATTGTAGAAATTCATTTCACCGAAACAATAACGTGGCGCACAGTGTGACGCATGCACCAGTTTATTGTATTTCCAGACTTGCTTTCGGCACAATTTACAGTGCACGCTACTCTGTTTTTTGTCAGACTTGAAATAGCCGAAATACCTTCACACTACGGAACTTATATGGCTCTTCCGTTCGACAATCTCTCCGGCGTTGGAACCATCATCTGTTTTCTCTTCGGTCACGCTCGGTTGATTTTTCTAGTCAGCACACTCATTTCCTCCATTACGCGCTGGCTCCATTACCCGCTGGCTGCTTCCCAAACAAACACACGTGCGGCTTGGCACTTGTGCTGTACGTAACAAGTCACGCGACGTGATGCTGCGGCTGTGATTGGTTCGGCTCTGCACTACTTAATTTGGATTGGCTGACCTTTTTTTTTTTTTTTTTTTTCTTGAGGACAAGAGCGGCGAGGTCTATCGCGATAGCTTAATTTCTCTATCAGTCAAAGTTATATCGCGATACATATCGTTATCGTTCTATCGCCCAGCTCTACGAGACAGGGGAGCAGGCGAGTCTTCATATACCCCTATTTCGTGCATCCTGGCGGGGGGGGGTTGGATCCCAGATCTTTGCCAGTGCATATATATATATATATATATATATATATATATATATACACGTCTATTGTTTCTTCTCGGGTTGGACAGTGCAGCATCACTTCCAGTATTGCTGGAGACGGAGCAATACTGGAAGAGCATATGGGAGAAGGATGCAACCCATAACGGCAATGCTCAGTGGCTAGAGGATCTGAGGGCTGACCACAGCGACCTCCCTGAACAGGGTCCAGTAACCATCACAGTGGCAGATATCCAAGAAAGGGTCTCCAGTATGAAGAGTTGGACAGCACCAGGGCCCGACATGGTTCACGCCTACTGGCTGAAGAAGCTGACTGCACTCCACGAGCGTCTGGCAGCACAAATGAACCAGCTGCTAGTTAACGAGAGACACCCGGAATGGCTAACTGAAGGCCGGACGGTCCTGATCCCCAAGGACCCCAAGAAGGGACCGGTCCCCTCCAACTACCGACCAATAACCTGCCTCAGTACTACATGGAAGCTCCTGTCAGGCATCATATCGGCTAAGATGAACAGGCACATGGGTCAATACATGAGCGGGACACAGAAAGGAATTGGCAAGAATACCAGAGGCGCAAAACACCAGCTACTGGTAGACAGAACAATCAGCCGAGACTGCAAGACCAGACTGACCAACCTGTGCACTGCCTGGATTGATTACAAGAAGGCCTATGACTCAATGCCCCACAGCTGGATACTGGAATGCCTAGAATTGTACAAGATCAATGGGACCCTAAGAGCCTTCATCAGGAACTCAATGGGGATGTGGCGTACAACACTAGAGGCCAACTCCAAGCCCATAGCACAAGTCACCATCAAGTGCGGGATCTACCAAGGAGATGCTCTGTCCCCACTGCTGTTCTGCATAGGCCTGAACCCCCTCAGTGAGATCATTAACAAGACTGGCTACGGATACCGACTACGGAACGGAGCAGTTGTCAGCCACCTCCTGTACATGGATGACATCAAGCTGTATGCCAAGAGTGAACGAGACATCGATTCACTGATCCACACTACCAGGCTATACAGCAATGACATTGGAATGTCGTTCGGACTGGAGAAGTGTAGTCGGATGGTAACAAAGAGAGGGAAGGTAGTCAGAACTGAGGGGATTGAACTACCAGAAGGCAACATTGCAGACATAGAGGACAGTTACAAGTACTTGGGGATCCCACAGGCGAATGGGAACCATGAAGAGGCCGCTAGAAAAGCTGCAACCACCAAGTACCTGCAGAGGGTCAGGCAAGTCCTGAGGAGTCAGCTGAATGGTAAGAACAAGATCCGGGCCATCAACACGTACGCCCTGCCCGTGATCAGGTACCCTGCTGGGGTAATAGGCTGGCCAAAGGAGGAGATAGAAGCCACTGACATAAAGACAAGAAAGCTCCTTACCATGCATGGAGGGTTTCACCCCAAGTCCAGCACCCTGAGGCTGTACGCTAAGCGGAAGGAAGGGGGCCGGGGACTGGTGAGTGTCAGCACCACAGTCCAGGATGAGACAACGAACATCCAAGAATACATTAGGAAGATGGCCCCAACTGACCGAGTGCTCAGTGAATACCTCAGGCAGCAGAAACCCAAGAAAGAGGAGGGAGACGAGGAACCATCATGGAAGGACAGGCCCCTGCACGGTATGTACCACCGGCAGATAGAGGAGGTGGCTGATATCCAGAAATCCTACCAGTGGCTGGACAAAGCTGGACTGAAAGACAGCACAGAGGCACTAATCATGGCAGCACAAGAACAAGCTCTGAGCACAAGATCCATAGAGGCTGGGGTCTATCTCACCAGGCAAGACCCCAGGTGCAGGCTGTGTAAAGATGCCCCAGAGACAATCCAGCACATAACAGCAGGGTGCAAGATGCTAGCAGGCAAGGCATACATGGAACGCCATAACCAAGTGGCCGGCATAGTGTACAGGAACATCTGTGCCGAGTATAACCTGGAAGTCCCGAGGTCAAAATGGGAGATGCCCCCAAGGGTGGTGGAGAATGACCGAGCTAAGATCCTGTGGGACTTCCAGATACAGACGGACAAAATGGTGGTAGCTAACCAACCGGACATAGTGGTGGTAGACAAACCGAAGAAGACGGCCGTAGTGATCGATGTAGCGGTTCCGAATGACAGCAATATCAGGAAGAAGGAACACGAGAAGCTGGAGAAATACCAAGGGCTCAGAGAAGAGCTCGAGAGGATGTGGAGGGTGAAGGTAACGGTGGTCCCCGTGGTAATCGGAGCACTAGGTGCGGTGACTCCCAAGCTAGGCGAGTGGCTCCAGCAGATCCCGGGAACAACATCGGAGATCTCTGTCCAGAAGAGCGCAGTCCTGGGAACAGCTAAGATACTGCGCAGGACCCTCAAGCTCCCAGGCCTCTGGTAGAGGACCCGAGCTTGAAGGATAAACCGCCCGCAGGGGCGTGCTGGGTGTTTTTTATATATATATATATATATATATATATATATATATATATATATATATATATATATATATATATATATATATATATATATATATATATATATATTGACTTGCCTTTGACGGTGCATTATAATAAAATATACATAAGTTCATACATAATATAGAATCATAACAAAGCACATGTACACACATCACAAACAGCTGTTTAAAACACAAAGTATGCCCCATTCAGGGTGAGCCTTGGCAGCATTACATTTAAATTAATGATCAATACTGCAACAACAAAAACAAAAGTCTAATCAAAATTGTCCTCCTGGGGTCTGTCTGGTAGAATATTCATGTCTATCTTCTCTGATATTTTTATACAAAATAAAATTTGAATTTTTTGTGTGAACTGCGGCTTCTCTTTACTGACAGATTCTCATCTACTAACCATCGAAACCAAAGACGAAAATGATTTTCTGGCCAACTACATCACTGAGCACCCTCTCATCACCAATCAAGTGTGGCTCGGCATAGATCTTGATACTCAAGGTAAGAATCGCAATTTAAAAATAAAAGCTGGACAGTAATATGACATTAATTCATTCTTTTTTTCATTTTTGTTTGTCCTCTTAGGTAAGCCTGTATCCTCGCAGGATGGCTCCCATCTGGATTTCTCTAACTGGTCATCTACAGCCGGAACCGGGAAGAAGTCTGGGTCCCAGTGTGCCGTCATGGTGGCAGGCAATGGTGGAAACTGGAATCTGGTCCCCTGCGAGAGTAGCTACAGTCGTGTTGTTTGCAAAACGAAAGCAAGTGAGTATCACAACAGGTGTCGAGACAAACCCTAACACTTTGTGGGAATTTGTTTTGCTGCTGACTGAAGGATGAGAGCATTCCTCTGTTATTTGCATGATAAACACAGAAAGTACGGCGACTTTTTCACTTTTTCTTCATTTTATTTTGCTGTAAAATTAATTCACACTAAAAAACCTGTAATAACAGGAGGTTTTAGTTGAAACATTTTTTGAACTTAGTTTGTGTCTAACACGCTGCCTCTTGGACTTGGGCTGATGATGTGCTAACGTTTGTTCCTCAGAGTCTGCAGGCTCCCCGGTGGCACTGGGCTTCTTCATCGTGGCGCTCATCGCTCTCATTTTAGCCCTCGGCTTTGTCATCTACAAGAAAAAACGAGCCCACTTCCCTTCTACCGTCCGCTACGAGAGGACCTTAGACGATATGGACACCACCAGTATAATTGATGCAGACTGAGCCTGCTTCAAGTTTTCAGCCTCAGGAAGTATTGATATGTCTGCCACAAGTGATTTTTTTTTAATGTAATCTCCCCCCTCCTCTTTTTTAAATTATTTATTTATCTTTCTCAAGCCAATTTTTTTCCGTGTGAAGTTGTAAATATTGTTTGAGATTTGTGAATATCTCCCAATCAGTTTCTTAATTTGGGTTCACATTGTGTTTAATAAGAGCAGCACTGTATACTTAATTTTAATGGGTGGGCTTATTCTTCTTGGTCTTTTTTAAATTTTTTATTTCAATTATAAAAATGGGATTTTCAGATGCTTTACAAACATATGCAACCTGCAGCCTTAACAGCTAAAATTGCACTGATGCATGAGTGACTTCAAACATTCACAAAAGTGCTTTTAACCAATAATCTACTGTTTGATTTACGTGTGTGTGTGGGAGGGGAGGGGGTGTCAGTATATGAATATGATTTTTAAAAGCACGGGTCATCTGAAAATACAGTAACAACCTGTTTTCTTTCAAGCGTTTTTGTATCTAGATGGATTGTATTTCAGATAACACTGCCACGTCCCCTGTACTTTTGTCTTCAAGCAAAACAGGGAAACTAAAGGCTGTGGATCTTGAATCTTTTTTTTGGGGGGGGGGGGGGTTTGTTTTATGCCAACTGCAACTCAGCTGTATTAAAAGCTGATTGGTTTGACAAATTAACACTGTGGCCTAAGAAAATACATGTGTATTTTAGTTTGACTGCACTTTAAAATAACATTTTTTAGCGTTTTGTTTTTAACTTTAAAACGCAGTCAAACATGATCTAGTTTAATTTTAACAAAACTTAACAGATTGTTATAAACATGTATTCATGTCTAACAATGGTTTTATTAGTGTAAGGGCAAAAAGGAATTTGAAAAAAAAAATCTTAATCCTACTGATAAGCTTTGAAGGATACTCTCCTATCTTAAGACTCATTTAATTTAATTATATTTAATATAGCTCTGACTATACTATATACTTGACTACTGACCAAGAACGCACTTTAATACCTTGTGGAGAAGCGGCTCCCAAATTCAAGCACAGTGAGTTTTGGAAAGAGTTTTTTTTTTTTTTTTTTATGTTTGCAATCGAGATTGCACTGCTGTTTCTTGTAAATGCTCTGTAAATAAGTGATGTGTTTATTACTGAGAATGAACCAAAGATGCTCTGACTCATTTTGAATGTTAAAAGCCAGAAGAACTGCTTCCGTGTGGCTTGTTAACCTCTCTTTATATCAAACTGCAGACCAAATGGTTTTTTTGCTCTGTTTACTTTCATGTCATTGCTGCTCAAACTTATCAGCTCAAATCAGGTATGCTTCCAATAAAATGCACCGCTTTCAATGGCTTTTATTTTTCAGTTACCATTGTGGCCACTACCATTAGTTTATTTATACTTCAAACACACAAAATACAGAGGAAGGGACGTATCATCACAAGAAGACAACACATGAAACCATACACTGTCCTTCCAGTCATCGCTCATGCATTCATCAGGCAGACTAAACATAAACATGGCCATTGCTACAAAACAAAGATCTCTCCATACCTTGTGACATGTCCTCCAAATAAAGACGTAGATTTGTGCCCTTTTCTAAAATAATTATCCGGTCTTCCCAATCATCTGAGAGATCTTTTTAAATGCTATAGCTTGTGTCATCTCCGCCAACAGTTCTTGATTAGTCTGGAACAGTATGGGATAAAAATCCCTACATCACCACAAATCATTTAAATAATTTCAAATACAGCACTGTGGAAAAGTCTTGAATCACCCCTCAAGATCTAAAGAATCAACAATGCCAAGGTGTGGCTGATTTTGATATCTCCAATTCAGTATCCAATTCAATAAATAAATGTGATTTTTTTTTTTTTTTAAGGGTCAGTCTTCTCTTTTGTTCTTAATTTATAGTGATGAGAAACAGGCAGAAAAGTAAACGGTTGGGCCAGAACCTCATGTCACAGTGAGCTTTAAACATGTAGTTATGAATTATGGCCAAAAGATCTTTTTAAAATAAAACACTTGGAAAGTCAAAGCATGCTGCCATTTGTCACTAAATTCCCAAACATGGCAGATATGAAAACACTCATTTAAGGGTGATCCCATATGAGCAGTGTGTGCAGTTGTATGCTGCAATTTACCACTAGCTGTGATAACAGAGAAGCTTTGCTGTAAGTGACCCTCATCTAGAAGTCTGCCAGGATCCAACGTCCCTGCACTTCACCTGCAACACAGCTACCAAAAAAAAAAAAAAAAAAAAAAAAAAAAGTTTCTCATGCTTGATAGTAAAGAGGACTGAAAGTAAGGAAGTGTGCAATTATTCTTTATTCCCAAAATTAGAAGCATTAAACGAGATGTGTACATACACAAAGAAATTATGATACACCATTGACAAACTGTCCTTGCCTTGTACGCCCCCCCCCCTTCTCTATTTTTAACATATTCCTAACTGGGAAACAAAAATAATCAGAGAAAAACACAAAAGAATATTTTTTATTATTATTGTTATTTTTTCCCCCAAAAGCTCGCACTCGCCATCACACCAAGTACATATCACTTGTTACCACAGTCCCATTCTATTTCTGCTTTTTCATCTCAACATTAAAGCACTTGTGGTATAACAATTTGAAAAAAGAGAAAAGAAAAAAACTTGCATTTTAATTGAATTATAACTGAATTAAAGTGCACTCTCAGGGAAACAAATATAGTGGTATTAACCTAAATATTTTGTACTAATTCATTCCAAGTTTGCATATCTGCAGAAAAGTCGAGACATGTTCTGTGCACTTGGTATCTGTAGCCACGGTTGCATTTCAGATGTCAAAGCCTGTGTGAAACCTGGTGAGCCCCCTGGAATGAGAAGCCCTGTAACTGCAGATCGTCTGACCTACTTTTATTCTTTCCCACATATTTAGTACTCCTCTTCGAGATCGTCATCCAGGTCCGAAAACTCGATGGACGGTCTGTTGTCTCGCACCTCCTCGTCACTTTCTCCATGGGGAACTGCAATCCACAGACATCAAGTCAAATTATGTAGCCACAAAAGATCCCTCATGCATTTGTCAACACAAAGCTGGTAGCTTTAGACAAAAACAATCAGACAAAAGCTTGTTTGCGACAAAAGGGAAGAGCAACATACTTTCAAGATTGTCCATGTGTTCATGAAGAATTCTCACCAGGTTGAATAACTAGGTGAGAAAGGGAAGATGCGTCTCTTTTCAAGATTTCAAGTCAGCCACAATTCATCGCTTCAACATTTTTGAAATTGTGCAAGTGTTTTTGCTCAACTGCGCACAGCGAATGGGCAAACTCAATGTGCTGCTCAAATTCAAGAAAACATTTGTGAACCCTGTGAACTTTCATTGGTTATCTGGATGGCCATCAAAAGATAACTGAGGAGTGGGTATCATGTAAAAGATCACACCAAATATTACATTCATTATCAAAATGTGGAAAAGACTTAAGACACATTTATGTGTCTTCTTTTTTAAGTTCATAGTAACATCTAATTAGCTTCTCCCATAGTCTAGCCAAAGCCGTTATACGCACAGATGAAATAAATGTTAAACTCGGCATCACTATGTTTGGCCCATCACAACAAATGCTCATCCTAACTGAAGCACAGTGAAGGCAGAGTCTTGTTTTGGGACTGCTTCTGTGAATCAGGGACCAGATGCTTTAAAAATCATTGTGTGAGATTAGTCTGGATGAATTTGTGTTTGTCTGTGACTGACTCAGATGACAGCAGCATGTTTTCTTTGATTAAAATCACAGCAGAAATCCTCACAGGTTCATAAGCATTTTCTTATAGCTGTGCTCTAACATAATTGGACAATAAATGAGTCTTTCAGCGTTCAAGCTAATAAACACCACAGGTGAATTTGTTCGGTTTCTCACCCCAGCTGTATCGACCGCTCCGAGGACATCTGAGAACCTTTGCTCACAGAAATGTAGCAGGACCACTAGGTAGAGACCGCTACTGATGAACTCGTCATATTCAGACTGCAGAGCATGAAAAACACTTGTAAGGGCGTTTTCCCAGCATACTGAAATAGGTAAACCCAAGAGCAGCTTCAATGCTGCTTGTCTGTGTTTAATCCAACATAGTTCAACTTTGTTCAGATCCAACTGCAGCAAACATAACAGAGGAATCACTTCAATTACACCAGCACTCATTGTGCTTTGTGGGTTTTTTGTTTGTTTTTTTAAACTCGGTACAATGACATGTTTTAAATCCACTCAAATTAAAAAGGGCAGAGAACCCCTTGATTATGTTATTAATACATTTGCATAATTAATTAAAACAGTCACAGTAAATGAAAACTGCTTCTTTATTCATTTTAATTAGAGCTTTTGGGTTTGGAAATTCTGATTTTTTTCCTCCAAGTGAGGTGAAATAACTCACTTGCACATGCGTCCTGTACAGCTCCTGAATGTCAAAGTTATCGATGTTCAAACGCAGCTTCTCCTTACAGAGTTCACACGTTGTGATGCCTTCGAGGTTTGCACCTGAGCAGGAAGGAAAAAACAAAAGAAAAGACAGAAAGTAGTAATTATGAGACACTTTATTCATAAAAGTCAAAGGAGCTTGCAAAGAAAAGCGTCTGGACTTCTTTAAGTTGCTTGAAGACGTTTCACCTCTCATCCGAGAAGCTTCTTCAGTTCTAAGGTCAAATGGTGGAGAGTCCCAGATATAAACCTAGTGAGAGAAACCCCCCCACAGAGGGATAAAAGGACCCCCTGATGATCCTCTAATCGCCTGAGCCAAGGTGTGAAACTGGGTGTGGGTCCCAATCAGCCAGAGTTTCGGCTACATAGGGATGATAGCCGGTGTATCAGAGAAACTCAGGAGAGTTTTCTCCAAGCATGACATCCCGGTGCATTTCAGACCCAGCAACACGCTCAGACAGAAACTGGTTCACCCGAAAGACAAAACGCCAAAACATAAACTTAACAATGTGGTGTATGCTGTACAGTGCAGCGAGGAATGCTCAGACCTCTACATTGGAGAGACCAAACAGCCACTTCACAGGCGCATGGCACAACACAGAAGAGCCACCTCCACAGGACAAGACTCAGCAGTCCATCTGCATCTTAAGGATAAAGGTCACTCTTTCGAGGATGCCAATGTTCACATTTTGGACAGAGAGGACAGATGGTTTGAAAGAGGAGTGAAAGAAGCCATCTATGTCCACTGTGAGCAACCATCTTTGAACAGAGGCGGGGGTTTACGACACCAACTCTCTGCCATCTATAATCCAGTTTTGAGATCCCTTCCCAGACGCCTTAACGCCCACTCACATCCTGGGCCATCTGACCTCAGGAAATCACATGATAAGGTGGGGCCAGGTTTCACAATGAGCTCACCCGAAACTCTGGCTGATTGGGACCCACACCCAGTTTCACACCTTGGCTCAGGCGATTAGAGAATCATCAGGGGGTCCTTTGTCCCTCTGTGGGGGGTCACTCCCACTAGGTTTATATCCGGGACTCTCCACCATTTGACCTTAGAACTGAAGAAGCTTCTCGGATGAGAGGTGAAACGTCTTCAAGCAACTTAAAGAAGTCCAGACGCTTTTCTTTGCAAGCTCCTTTGACTACGATGACCTGGATGACTGAGAACCTTCACAGATTTATTCATAAAAGCTGCACCCATATGAGAAGCCTGTGATTACCTGAGCCAATTTTGGAGAGAAGCCACCTCTTGATGCATTCCTGGTGGACATATTGCAGACTGCCCGTACAGCGGCACGGCTGAATCAGAGGGTTTGATGAAGATTCCTCCCCCATCTGGCAGATTCGGCACAGATCACCTTCTTCCTCGTCAGAATCCTCCAGCAACAGTCTAAACAGGAAACAGGGCGTTCAGATCTACTCGATACAATGTATAACTTAATTTTTTCTGTTTTACATAGTGAATTAATTAGCACAGAGCTGCTGATAAACACCTTGAGAAAATAGAGCTGTGTTAAAGATCTGACACTGATCACTACAAAATAAGTGAGATCAGTCATGCGCAGACAGATCAAAAGCCATTACCTTTCTTTGATCTTGCGCAGCTTCTCTTGATCCCTACTGGAAATGTTCTTCTCTTTCTGGTCGTCAGACTGGCTCTCAGCCCCACCCAGAGGACCGACAGAAACTGAAATGTTTTCATACACCCTGACTCTACGGCGTGGTGAAATTTCAACTGAGGCATCTTCGAGTTCAGGTAATGTTTCATTCTCGATTGTATAAGTACGCCCAGCACCAAAGGCCTCTAAACCAACTGCTCCTTCCTCTTCGTCATTCTCTTCTTCATCCTCTTCATTATCATCGTCTCCATCATCCCGTGAGGTTTTAAGCTCAAGATCATCCCACCTTCTCAGTAAACGCTGAGGCCGTCTGTAACCTTCTTCTGAGGCCACGGTCGACTGCGTGCTTTCATCCCTGGCATGCCTTCTGAGGCGAGAGAGGAGAGGAGGACAGCGGCCTCGGAAGGAGGAAGAAAGCCAGGAGGAGCCGCTGCCGCCTCCATTGCTGACACCAGGCTCTCTCCACGACGCCATTCGTGGTCGAGGCAGGCCACTGTGATAGTCACTGCAATTGCTTTCCTGGATAGAGCTGAGATCTGCTCTGTTTTTCCTGAGGCTACCCATGATTGACCTTCCAGTATCAGGGTCCACACTAGACATCCTGGTTCCTTCATCGCTGTCCACGGACTCCCCACCAGTTGACGGGCTGTCGTCATCAACTGAACGAACACTGGAAGATCCGCTTGAAGAGTCCTGGCTGGAGCGTCGTGAAAAGAGACGGGACAAAAGGCGGCGTGTAGAGCGACGGCTCTCCGGTTCAGCGCCTTCAGGGATCGGCCTCGGCAGCGTAGGCTCTGGTCTGGGCACGGGAGTGGCATACCAGGGGGCGTTGGAGGAATAAGAGGTGGTGGTATGAGAGGAGGATTCGGGCCTTTCCGTTTGTTCCTGAGATGAGTTGAGGGTTGATGAGCCATTCGAAAAACGGGTTGCGCTTCTGTTCCTGAAGTTATGCACCTGAGGAGAAGTCCCGTGAGAAGAGGAGAAGTGGTGATTCAAGTGGGAGCTTTCTCGAGTAGAAGAAGACGATGAGGGAGAGTAGGAAGTTTCTTTAGGACGAGCTCCCTGTGCATATGTGGAGGTCACCCGGTCTGTGTGATCTGAAACAAGGGTAAAGAAAAGAGTAGTGTGTGTAAGACTGGCGCCAAGTCGACAGGGTATTATGTGTTCAAATTATCCAAAAAAAAGAAAAGAAAGAAAAACGAAGCCTACATAATGAGGAAACTAATCCAGGCGTCCTAACTCTTCTTTCTCCCAAACCTGAGAGACTGGGCTCATTCTTTGTCTCTTGGTCTCTTCTGGACAATAAAGGATTGGAAGATGAAGAGGATGATGACGATGATGACCGTGAGAGTAATCGGCATGAGCTCCACGAAGAATCAAGAGAGTCATTTGGTTTTTCTCCTATACATTTTAAGAAAGAGGGTATACAAATGTTCCAAATCAAATTAATGCTGATGGGAAGTAGAATTTAATCAATTCTCCCTGAATGCAACGTTTCTTTCATTTCACATTTGTTTTTCCTATTCGCCATCATGATGCTAGGTTCTTTTTTTACTTCATAGCCTTTGTATTACTTTCAGCTGGTAATGAGGAAACAGCACCGTGAACTGCTATAACGTACCTCTGCCACTGCTAAGCCCATTACTGGAGTAGGTGGATCCTGTAACTGAACTGCTGGCCATTCTTGAGTAAATTCCTCTGTTGGTGCTTGACAGTTTGGCCCTTTTAGAGTCACCATCGTCAACGGCATTCAACATACCCGAGCGCATCCCAAACCTCGCCTCAGAGTCAGTCTGGAAATAATGAAGGCAAACATCAGAGAATAAAATACTTCAATAGCATTCACCAGTCCTCTACCTTGCAGTCTTTCAGAAAATACATTTAACCAGGCTGCTTTTTTGTGCCTGCTGTTAGAAAATGGCACAGAACATCATCAGTACCAGTTTGCTCCTGCTGCTGAGAGAGGAATCGGCCCACTGGCAATCATGCGATCTGCTGGACGATGTCAGAGAGGGCAACTTCCAGCTACTGGAGCGACTGTCAGAGTTACTGTAGTCTCTTGTCGAGCTCAGGAGACGAGAACTCTTTGAAAGGAGACATGGTAAATAACTTTAGCATTAGTTAGACCATTTTCTGCGCATTGTTTTGATGAGTGGTTCGCAACTTGTGCTCTAGCAGCACAAACATATATACACATGTGTATACATATGTGTTTTATCTAAAGGTTAATCCCTGATTTAGATATTGGTGGGAAATCTATGTCAAAACCATAAACCCCTTCTAACTCTACACCGCAACCTTCCATCCCATTTAGCTGTGTTGGCAGTGTTGACCCTACGTTTAGTCGAATGTTTTAACCGATACATGATACTATAAATTTTTAGACTTAAGTTGTAACGGCCGCCGTTTTCTTTGTGAGTATTTATTACACGGCGTGCTGCGGGGAAAAGCCTGTTCTACCGTTTTTGTCTAAGGTTTATTTTTTAGCACCTGACGGCTCTTTTTTTCCTTCTCATCCGTAAATACCCTGCATACTCTTTCACGTGATTCCGTTTATTTTGAAGAGTCTCAACAGGATCTTGAGCTTTATTGTGAAAGGGAGTCTTGATGCATGCTCAATCATCCAGGTAAGTAAATCTCCAAAAGTTGATTCTGTTCATCTGGACGTCCAGATGTAATTTTCCACATAAGGTTTATGTGGAAAATAAACAAGCGGACACGCAATGGTTTTACCGTCGTTGTTGCTAAAAACAGGCGCTTGTCCATCTGTAGTGTGGTCATATTAAATATAAGAGAAAGAGAGATCTTTAAGAAATTATAGCCACTACAGTGACCATCAAAACTGTGAAAAAATATTGCCGTAAACAGTTTATTTTGTGACACCACAAAACAAACGATAGCGTGAAATGAAACGATAGATGTTTTTATATTGTCATCCGATACATATCATTATATCGAACAGCCCTATGTGGAAGGTTGTGGCATAAGGTTAAAAGAGGTTTCTGGTTACATCACAAGTTATGATGCAATTTCCTGTAGAAGTCTAAATCAGACATAAGAAACTTAGTGCTAAACTGAAAAGGAAGACAAACGTGAGCAGACCTACATGTCAACAGCCTGCCTTTAGATATCTCATACAGGAAGGACAATGACTCAAGTAGTTTGAAGTGACAGGCCAAAAAAAGAAAATGAGAATGTATTCATGTCCGCTTTAACACCCTTTTTAAAAAAAATTTAACTATCTTTCTTTAGGCTAACAAAACATGTTCATGTGTCTTAGGTTGGAAGAAGAACTTGTGCAGATTTAAGTGAATGTTAACTGAAATGATTGCTTATCTCGCTTCATGAGCAATAACATTAACATACACAAGGTAGTTTGTAGGGTGAAAGCACCAAGAGTCCCTTGAAAAAAGAAAAAAAAACAACAACAAAAGCTAGACACAGCCAGAGCCAATAGTAACACTCTCTTTTGAGATGGTCTTTGACGAGCATTGGGACTGAAATACGCACATCATGTGTCAAGGAATCTAGGCTACCCTATAAAAAGACCTCCAGAGTGTCTCCTGTTGCACTACTGTTAAACGTAGTTTGGATCATGCACTAAAGGGAACCTGTGAGAAAAAGAGCTGACTTGAATGCCATGGAATACGCTAGAAAGGCAGCTCACTAGAGCCCCAGGTAGTAGAGGAGAGAGTAGGGAGGCAAATTTTAGGAGCAGCTGCTGTTGTAACCGATCGTTGTATCCAATTTTAAACCAGCAGCTTTCCCGCTGAAATTTCACCCAATTGGGATAAAATGGTGACATTTAACTGCTGTATTCAAAGAAATAAAATAATAACACACACACAGAGAGAGAAGTACTTCATAGGGTAAAAGCTGCTGACTCCCTAAGTGCACCAAACCATGAGAGCAAAATACAACCGATAATGTAATCACCCCTCACTTAGCAATCAAGAATTCAGGTTCTTTCTTTAACTTAGCACTTGGCTGTACATATTGTAAGCAAAAGGTCTGGAAGGGGGTGTGCATGGCGTAAAATGAAGTGTACGATTCCCTGCATTAGCCATTTTTTGCTGTGCCAGCAGCCTACCTACCTGTTTGTCGACATCTGCCTTGTAAGACGATGACGCCCTTGGGAAGCGGTCATTATTCAGCACCGTTTCCCTGCTGTATAGTCTACTGGAGCCCAGCGATGAGGATGGGACTGTTGAATGCGCAGGACTGGATATGTAGGACGACCTTGAGCTGGACAGACAAAACGGAAGCCTGCGAGACCTCGAGTCCATTGTGGATTGCCTTGAAAATAAAGCTGACGGGGGGGAAGAGAGAGATATTGTTGCTGTAATACCACAGATGTCTTTTCAATGTTAACTTCCTTTCACAAGTGCCTATTATTCCACCTAAACACAAGACAGGACATGAAGTCCACACCTCTCAGCACAAACTTTTAAAGGGCCTGCAACTTCAATCTGTTAAGCAACCATGCTGTGCCGGGTGGTGTTGCAAGACCTCTGATTTGTTGATGGAGCACATGTGACAGTGTGTCTGTAAACACTAAAAACTTACCACCCAGCCACTTCCTGGTCTTGGTATCAAAGACACAGTGCCTATCTTAAGGACTGTGAACTCTGTTACAGGAACATGATACTACCAAGGAGCCAATTCAGCACTGTGAGCTGAGCCTCTAAGCAAACAAGATGCTCTGCAACACTTATAAGACACTCATTTATTATTAAACACCATTACAACAGCAGCACAGTGAGCACAGCCAAATAAACTGTATTACTCTTACATTTTTTTAACGCAACTTTCAGCACCAGCTGAACTCTAGATGTACCAGCCGACCTAAAAACAGAGTCGAGCCTTCATGGCATAAACTTGTACAGTATGAGTTACTTCCTGGTATTGACACTGAGATTAGCTACAGCACCTGTGGTCACAGATAGTACAGCCAGCCAGCAGCCTGTCAGGTCCGAAATGAAGGGCAGTAAATCAGGCCAGAAGACAAAAACATTGAAACCAAAACACAGCACTGAAACCTGTTAAACAGATTAATTAGTAAAACTCCCACTGAAATCCCCAAAACAGTCCAAAATAAATATGAAGCCTAAAAGCAGAAACATTGGAACTTTCTGCAAATTTTGCACAACAACGACAAAAAAAAAAGCGTGAAGGTGCATCCTATTAAAAGGCAATGCAGTTTAGCTGGATTCCCCCCCAATCTGTCTTTAATACGTTTGCATAAGCAAGGCCCTCGCTTTATTTATGGCTAACTTATCTGCAGGTTACGTTTTTGGACAAATGGGGAACTAGCATAATGAGGACCTGAAACCCCAACACCCGTCGACAAAACCTCATTAGTCACCACAACCCTACCAAAGAATTTAAACAATCGTGTGGCTGCACAGACTCGGCAGCGGCCTGTGTTTTCGAGATGAGCCATGACTAACCCCGACTGCTTGACGTCTTGCTTTGTTGAATTTATCAAGGAACGCCCTCCTCGCCACCAAAACCCTTAATCCATCTAATAGTTAGCCGTCTGACAGCCGTTTAGCTTTAGCTGTGCGATAGGTAGCATTCAAACTTCCATGAATTTCCGTTAACCTGCGCTTGCCGCGTATTTCCATTTACGCTGGATGCTCGGAACTCCGCGTCGCTAATTGTCTTCACCAACTTATTACATTCCGCTGCACTTGCACGACAAACGACGTTAGCAGTTTAACCAACACCCGGGTTAAAAGGGATGTCACTTTCCGTGTTTACATTAGCAGGTTAGCCGTCGCTGGCTATTTACAAATCTTGTTTATCTCGCTAGCAGTCGTTCAGACTCGGTTACCGAGCAGTTCAGCTGCTGTTTTCCGACGACTCAGCAGACAGCCCTGTTAGCTTCGAAGCTAGCTGCTTAGCTCCCCCATAACCCCCACTTCACGACAGTCACTCGCTTCTTCTTTTCTGCTTCTTCTTCTTCTTCTTCCCTCTTTTTACGTTTTAAACGCCAGGTTGCGTCAGCTAAATTCCCAAAACATTCCCACCTCACCTTTAGTTTCAAGCTTGCTTTTCGCACAACAGGAGCGATGGCGTCTGCTGTCGACGCAGACTGTTAAGTGACTTTACCGTGACCCGGAGGGAGTGGTCTGACTGAAAGGTTGTTTTTAGGTGGTTGTTGGAGCATCCACCTGTATCCACCCCCTTTTTTTCTGCCACCTCTGAGCCAGCTACAATTGTGCGGCCTGAGAAGAACACAAGAGTATTTATGGCACTAATTAAATCAAACCTGGTGCGACTTTGTAACGTCAAAAGTATCCAGGCAGAGCCGAACAACACCCCCGTGTGGCCGACAATTCAGTCCTGTTTTTAATGTTTTAGTGCTCAGACTGATGTAACGACTTCTCTCTACTTATAATGAGATTTACTTCACTAAAGCAGACTGCTTAAAATCTGTTTACAGTTACTTTACAAATTAAGACGCACATAGAAAAAAATAGAAATGAATTAATAAATAAATGATTAAAGACAGTACACCATTGTTTATGACATCCATACAAATCAATCAGTAATGTTAAAATGCTGTTAAAGCACTAATACCGCTGTAAAAAAAGTTTCAACTAGGGATCATTCAGCAGTTATGACTGATGAGCACTTTAGCCTTTAATATTTAATGCTGCTGACTTAACTCATGATTTCTTCTGCTTGTAATTAAGTGTTTTTGCATCAATTATGTTTCCATCTCCATTTCACGTCTGAGACAAGGCAGGGTCAAGAAAAAATGAACAATATTTCAGATCTCCATATCATACAAGTTTTTAACATCCTTTCAGATTCATCTCAGAAATGACGGAAATGTATGTTTCTTGGTCCACACAGAGTGGTCCACAGTGACAAAGCAAAAACAAAGTGCTTTCACTGGGGAAAGTTCTAAGGAGCAATCCTAGTTCCAGCTTGTTGAATTGTTTGATTAATATGCAAATATGGATGGTATCAATACCAACGCTGGTATTTGTATTGGACCATACTGGCGTGATAGGATCGATGCTTTGTTTCATCCAGGGGCGTAATTTCCAGATCCAGCCAATATCGGACTGATACCAAAATTTGGAGTATTGCACAACACTATTGTTCGAGCCCATTCTCCTAAACTAATAAGCCACGAAGCAGACAGACAATGGGAGGCATGGTTGCAAGAAAACTTTGGCTTATTTTTAAGTGAGGGTGGCAAGGTTGCTGGAGAAATATTTAGACTGGGCATAAGTCTGGGGCAGATGGAGCAGGGAAAGGGGGGTGGGGGTAGGGGGGAGCTAGGCACAGCAGAGTAAAGAGAGTACAGAAAGTTAAGTCTATCTGGGGGAAGCAGAGCTGAGTGTTGGTGTGCTGTGTTTGTTCCAGTGACAGAGGAGCTTTGGCGCAGACAAGAAGTGGAGAGCAGGGGTTGGAGATGAAGCGGGCAGAATCGCAGGGCAGATGGAGGAAAAGGGATTTTCAGAAGTGCACGTGACACAACCAGTTTGGATGGAGCGTGTCAGTGTACAGGGATAAGCAGGTCTCTTCAGAGATGCTCTGTTTTGGTTCAGGTACTCTGACACTGTAGTGTTGAGTTGTGTTAGCATTCAGGAGTTTGCTGAAATCCTCTCCTGTGTTTCCACAGCAGTATTTTTCAGGTTGTGTTGATGAAGTATAACCTTTTTTGAATTCTTAAATCCCGAGTACTGTGAAACAGGTATTCACTTAAGATTGACATATATTTTACTGCATGCACATTTTATCCTCACCAGTCTCCCAGTCCATGTCACAGAAGAGTAACCTCACAGTCTGATACCCCTACCACTGTGTTTGGCTTCTGGCAAGGTATTGATGAGCTGATACTCATTGCCTAGTGTCCTTGACACATAATAATGGGAATAAGGGTCAAATAGGTCAGTTTTTTGTGTCTCCAGACCTGGGAATTTTGCTTTTCGTGATCTGAGAGTCATTTAATTACTTTCTGTCAAATACCCAGTGTGCTGACACGTGGTTTTAACTAAGGACTGGAATGAGTGATGCACAAACAGTTGTCCTTCTGTAATGTTCTTCCACCTCCACAAAAGGAAATCTGGACCTGATTCTACAGAGTTCTAGATTGGCTTTTATGGCCAAGGCTCTTTCTGATTATTCCTTTTGACTGGGTAGTTATATTTATATAGGAATATGTCTCTTGAGATCTTTTTAAATTGATGGTTTGACACCCAAATGTTAGTATTAGCTGTTATAAAGCTTATTGACTGCTGACTAATGTTAATCTGTTGTGAATAACAACATTTTCACATGACTGTGTGCAGTCATTTTCTGTATGACTTAATTAGTCTCTCACAGCAATGCAGAGGAAATTGGCCCACTTTTCTTTACAGCATTGCTGCAGTTCATTGAGATTGTGGGCATTTGTTTATACACAGCTCTCTTGAGCATTTCAGATGAGTTGAGGTCTGGGCTTTGACTAGGCAATTTCAACCCCTCGATTCTTTTCTTTTTCAGCCATTCTGTTGTAGTTTTGTTGTAGAAATCATTGTCCTTTTGCGTGACCCAGTTTAAGCCAAGCTTTAGCTGTTGGACAGATAGCCTCGAATTTGACTAGGATACTTTGGAATGCAGAGGAGTTTGTGGTCGATTCAGTGACTGGAAGGTGCCCAGGTCCTTGCATTACTCCTTCACCACAGTTGCTGTGAGGTGTTTGTGCTGATGTGCTGTGGTTGATTTTATCCAAACATGCATTATGTGCACTAAGAAAAGACATCCGCACTTTGATCTCATCTGATCAAAGGACATTGTTCCAGAAGGCTTGCGGTTTGTTCAGATGCAACTTTGTAAACCTAAGCTGTGCAGCCATGCTTCTAGGGAAAGCGGCTTTCTCCTGGCGACTCTTCCAAACAAGCCATACATGTTCAGTCTTTTTCTAATTTTTCTGGGCATTTAATATGCCCGCAGAGGCCTGTAGAGTCTGAGATGTAGCTGTTGTTTTTCTTTTCAGTTTCTCTCAGCATTGCACGATCTGACCTTGAAGTGAATTTGGAAGATTGGCAGCTGTCCTGAATATTTTTCACTGGTGAATAATCTTTTGCACTGTGGAATGACAGACTTCATATTGTTTGCAAATGTCCTTATAAGCTTCCCCGCTGTGATCAAGTGCATTTTATTATCAGCACATGGCTACTACTTACCCTCTTAATTCATATGTAAGCAGTAAAGGTGGACTTTTTTTCAGAGGACTGCATACGACCAAATGAAAACTTTCTTTTTACATGTATGTTTGGGTTCCTTATCTTTGAGATCCACTTACATGCATTTGTATGATGGAATTTGAGCTTGATTTTCTTGTTTACCTGGAGCACAGAAGGAAGTGGGTAATTATAAAGAACAGTACATTTTAATAAGGTACTGGACAAATTGTTATTTTAAACATCACTTACTCCCAAAATTTCAGAGTCATTCCTTCCATCAGTGGGCTTCAAATCAGTGTTGGAGGAAGCTCAAGGATCACAGACGGATGGGAGCCAGAGCTCAACTAAAAGTGTCAATGCCTGAAAGCTTTACTTTACAGCTGAGGTAACACACACACACACACACACACACACACACACACACACACACACACACACACACACACACACACACACACACATTTATATAAACACCCAAATATACAGTTACAGTCGTGTTTCCATCACTTCAGAGTTGATCATTTCTTGGAGATACACACGCATGATGCACGGACAGAGAGCGAGAGAGGGGGCTGACGTCATTATGAAAGCCACACAGGCAGCTAATAACCACTAAGGGGCGCTGTAGCTCACACTTTCTTCCATGGCCTCTTTGAACTGCGCTGTTGTTTGTATGCCATAACTTGGTGTTTGTTTAGTCAGGGAGGCAATTAAAGCCAATTTCAACCGGTTTAATTAGATTGATTTGAATAATTGCTTTGAAAGGCATTGTGGATCCCACCATCACAGTAAATCCAGGATTAGGAGCATTCAAATGATTTACATACTTTTAACTCACGTCTAATTTATTAGACCTCAGGAAGCACTGATGAGAGATAAGCCTTAACACAAACCTTTTTTATTCGTTTTGTTTTGTACCATGAGGTAATTGTATTTATTTCTTTTGCTTTTTTTTTTTTTTTTTTTTTTGCATTTGCGTAAGATTCATTTAAAATCACGAGCGCAGGACTCGTGTTAAGTGTGTGGGGGGTCCAGGAAGGTCAGCGTGGAGCAGAGTGGGAGCATTGTTGCACAGCAGATGCATAATAATGTGAAGGTCAACAAGATGCTCGTCGTGCCCGGTAAAATGTAGCGCTTAAAGGGCCCAGCAATCCATTATTGCTTGCATGTGTACAACGGTGAACAGTGATCAAACCAAGTGTAAATCTGCCCAAGGCCAACTGAACAAGAGGTGAAGGAGAACCAGTGATAAATATAGGGAAAGGGATAAATATAGGAGGGTGGAGCTGCAGATTAATTGCTGACAAAAAGGATGCCTGACCTAGACAAATGAGAAAGTGCAAGGTCTGGTGAGTTGGGGAGGAGGCCTCGCAATCCCAGTCGAAGGTCTGTAGGCCAGTGTCCCCCCTACCTTCTCCCCACTTTGCTCCTTCGCACACGTGATTCTGCACACTGCTAAGTGAAGGGAGACTTGAAGCTCTTCATCCCCCCCAGTGCTGCTGATAGGATGATAATGGAGCATTCCTTGGAGCTGTTTCTCATTCATGGTGGCTGTGACAAGGGAGGAACATGCTTTCTATCCACTGGGGGCAGCTAACTCTTTCAGATCCCATGCATGTAACCTGAGATTTGCCCTCCTCTTTCTTGAATCCTCTTATGTGTGTGCAGTGGATATGAGATGGATACTTACCTGTCTCTGTGAGCTGCTCTTTTTCTTCGTTCTTTACCCAGCGCTACAGGCTGGTGCAACATCAAAGTTTCATGGTGTAGAAAGGAAATGCAAATTATTATTACAAATTGACGGTGGGTCTCCGCCTCAGGTTTCTTCCGGACTGTGTTTGTCGAATTCAGAGTGCTCAAAGACATTAACAGTGTCTAACAACATCTGCTGGAATATGGAGATGCAGATGTTTACACTCCCCTCATGAGACTGACTTTAACTGGAGAAGTAAGGCACAGAATAACTGCAAGAATGTCTGGATTTGTCCAGCACTGTGTAATCGCAAAGGAATGTCCTGAGACATTTCTGCTTTTCCTCTACAAGACCCCTCTTTTCCCACGGCTCGTCCAGGTCTTGAGAATCCGTTTCCTGTCTCTCTCTCGCTCTCTCTCCCTCGTGCTCTCTCCCTTCCTCCCTCTCTCTTGTTCTGTGCCTCTGTTTGTGGACACCACAAAGGCTGGTTTATAGGAGGACTGCACAATGCAAGCCCAGTGTCGTCAAGAGCACAAAGAGCAAGAGTCCTTGCCTTCTGAGAAACCTCTTGGAGGAAACATGCAGGCCAAGGTTTCTGAGTTGTTGTTGTTTATTTTATTTTTTTCCCCTGTAGCCTGAATGAAAAGCTGGATTCACAGACACAAACAAACTGATAAGCACACACCCTTATCTTGCTGTCTAGAGGGGGAATCAGAAAGTTTTTAAGAAGTTATTTTCTAAAACTGGGAAATTATTTAGAATGCCCCCCCCCCCACACACACACACACAAAAACCACATAAAGAATTGTGACAAATTTAATGACAATTTGGAAAACAGCCAAACTGCATTTAGTTCATCAGAGTTTGCCTGGTTTTAGGTGAAGGTAGGCTGCATTTAAGGTGCTTTAAAAGCCTAGTTCACACACACACACACACACACACACACACACACACACACACTGCCAGACGTCTGAACAGATCAGTAACAATAGGGGAGGGAAGCAAGGCCACATGTGTTAGCACTTTAGGTCACATGTTTTGTGGGGGCACCATCAAAAATACTTGTATGCTATTTGTGGACACTCTTCTCTCAGCATGCTCTTCACCAATTAGCGAGAACAGGCCTTTTATTTTAATTCGCACGCATTCACAACATCATATGCTAAAAAAACGCCAATGCCAAACAAAACAACAACAAAAAAAAAACCTTACACGTCATTGATTTAGTTTGGGACTTTTACCAAAATCTTTAAAAAAAACAACAAAAAAACCAGACAAATAACAACAATACAAATTTAACCCCACACGAACACAAAAAACACGCAGAGGTTTCACCGAGAACTCCAAGAACATTTGTTGTTCTTAATGTTCCCCAGACACAAAGTGACATCTGCCTCGCTCTCTGCATGCCTGCTGCTCTTTGTTCAAAAGAGCACTGAGGGGAGAGCACATTGAAGGCAACGATGATGTCACCATTGTGATCATTACTGTGCTGTGTGGTGCCCTATTTTTGACCAGGCGTCACTGAGGGCAGGCCAGAATGTCTGCCTGCACACTGCCAGGAGGAACAGCGGCCTGCCAGTGTTAATTAACACAGGGCCTGTTTGCATCCGTCTTAAGACCACCCCCACAGGCCCACCTAAGTCTAAGTGCACATGCTCATCAACACATGCATAATTTGAGCTCGCCGACGAAGGTTTGCGCATGTGTTTTTTTTACCTCGCGGTCCTTTGTTTTGGGCACCGTTTGGCTTCCTTTCCTTGTCTGGGCCTTGCAAGTGAATTATTTATTCAGCCTACTCTTCTGTGGACATATCCTCACTACTTGTGCATGTGCTTCCTGCCTGTTTGCTTTCAATAACGTCAAGCTTGAATTCGGCATTTATGGCTATTGAGTAACTAATGACTACTCCTGCCCATCTGTGGTAGACTCCACCTAAGTATAAACACGTGAGCTGCATAATTCATTTAGCCTGTTGAGGAACGTAAGCGAGACTCTGATAAAATAATACAAACATGCAAGGTAGGATTAACAGAATAGTAGTCTGAGTGTGTGTTCAGTGTTAAAGCTAAACTAACTGTGATCCTGGAAGGTATTTGATGCGTATTTGTATCGGTATAGTAAAGCAGATCAATGCGGAGTCAAAATGCAGGTTTTATTTTTACATCATAGTGACGCCACCATGCTTTAAGGGTTCACTGACCTTTTGTGCTCATAGCAAAACTTTCAAACATGCAGGTGTGATGAACCGACAGATGTTATCACCTTTTGACTTTAGCATTCCACATCTTACTTGCATTTTATAACCGACTTACACTTCATAACTTACACTTGATTGTTGAAGTTCTTTTCTAGCATCTGGCTTTTTATAAAGAAAATTGGGGATTTTTTTTCCCCTCCTAAAGGTCATTTCATTTGCTCACTAATTATTAGCACGCAGAAATTCTTGAACTACAGATGTAGTCTTGAAGCTTTCTATTTTGATTTTCTATTTAAAAAATAAACAATAATAAAGGCTCTGTAAGCTGAGGAAAAGTTGGGAATTGGAGTAAGCTGTTGGGCACAATTAGAGGTGTATTTTTACACCCAGTGTCTCAGTGTTTTGGATGAAGTCCTCTAAAACACTGAGCAATCAGGCTCAAAGGCAGATATCGGTGCATGACGCACACAAACCAAGATTTTGTTTCTCTGAGGCATTAAAGATGTTCTTACGGAGAAATCGCCAAAAATATATCAACCGCAGTGTAAAATGTGCTCGAAGTATGTGACCAATTCAAAAAGCTCTTCTCTCTATGTATGTCTGTGCGTTATCTATCACTATATCTATCACTCAAGTGATGGCTGTTAACTTGTTTTGTCTTTTGCATGGTTTATTGTTGATTTTCTTTGAAATAATGTGAAAATAAAGTCCTAAAGTAGGAAATTTCTTCAATAAGTTTAATGGATGTTGTTATGGGAAAAAATGGCTCAATTAGCAACTCTCACATGTCGCATGTTGCGACATCAAAATTGTAAAGCCACACATTTCTCTGATGTTTAAGACAAACAACAGCAAACGTGTGACATCACAAGCAACAGGAACTCCTCCAAACACTAAAACCACAGCCCGCTCTCCAAAACATTTTGTCTTTGTTTATCCATTTGCTGATTAAAAAGAGCACTGTTGCCGGCCAGCCATGGTTATGTGGACATTATGCCTGGAAGGGGATCTATCTTTTTCTTTTTTTCTCACACATTTTATAACAGCTCTTAAGGGTTTATGTAGTTCAAACACACCCCTGGAATGAAAATGAAAGCTCATTCGGTGTCAGGATTTCTGAAGACCTTGACACATACCACCTGAAAATAGCTCATGTGATATGCGTTGACGTTATTGCTGTATTTAAATTAGATGTTAGGGTCTTAAAATAACCTGAAGGTAGCATTTTAGCACACCGGATTTGTTTTTGTGCTTTTATTTCTATACCAGAGAGGCGACAAGAAAAGGTAAAGGAGACCAACACGGAGGACAGACTGAAGCCTGAAGCCACAAATATGGTCTCTTAAAGTTTTCCACACCAAGATACACAGAGGTATTTCGTCCTTAAAAGGAATGCTTCAGATGTGGTCACATGTAGGTCCTGAAAGCACTTGTGTGTCAGGCAGCTCATTCCATGATTTAGGCATGAGACATAACTGCAGTCACACCAAATATGTATGAGACATCTTATATATTTATAGATATTTACAAAAGTGTCTATCGTTATCTTGTTTTGTTCTGAATGTGGAGCAAATGAAAGGGGCGAATGAGCCACGTTTGACATATTGTTTTCTTGCTGCGGTGCGTGCGAACCAAACTCAGCCTGTTGACAAAACAGTAATCCATATCGCACGAACGCTTACACCGATCAAATTACATCTGCGAGATAAACTCAAAGATTTGAGAAGTTTCTCTCTGGATTTTTTTTTCCAGAATAAAAGGAACCAGCCAGTTTCACAATTAAAAAAGAGAAAAAAAACTTTGACAGTTGGCAGTTTCAGCTTGACTCTTTCCACTGTGTAATTTTCTGGATAGTGTGAGAGACGCTACACTGCCAAAACTGCAATGATTATGTCTTCATATTTTTTTTAATGCCAGAAGTGCATTGCACAATGTTGCATAATCTTCATTTAAAAAAGGTGCTGATTTCTTGTGACTTTTTGCTTTGTCCCAAAAGTAAGTGTTTGCACTAAATAGATTAAATCACATAGCACGAAGCTTAGCTCCTTTCACATTAATTATGAGTTCCAGCTTAAATACAGTGGAGTGTAAAAAAAAAAAAAAAAAAAAAGTATTTCTTTTCCTTGCTTTGATCTAAAATTTTCAGGTAAATCTGCCAAATCAAACTTGTCAAAGTCACTGCCTAAAGAGAAACAAAACAAAGCGCTTTGCATGCAGAAGCTGAACACTGTTGAATCTGATGACAGTGACGTCTGTCAATATGAACCGAGAGCTTCACAGGAATTAGCACTTGAGTGGAATCTCATGAAAGGAAGCTTTAGCTTTCAGTTACAAATCACTAGCAGGTGATTTAAAAAAAAGTCTCTGTGGAATTACAATAATGTTCCTGGTTTATTTTATTTTTTTAATCGTACATTATTAAAGTAAGGTTTGTGCATTTATGTGTAAGGCTGTGTAAACTTTGTAGTAAGAAAATTAGACACAAGACAAACTGTGTGACGTGTACCAAAACTATAACTAATATTGGGCTTTCTATGTAGGTCAGAGAAAAGAGGAAAAACACTGAATCCTGACTTAAAATAATAACAGAACAACGGCAAGTGCACCAGTCAGTTATCTATCAGCGTATGCTCCGCTGTCAAAGATATGTCTGCCGTGGACAGAAATCAAAGCTAGTTATATGTAAACTATGATAAAGCAAGGCACTGAAGCTTGAAATTCCTTCAACTGTGAAAGTCATTTCCCTTGAAAAATCCCCCTCCGCTTCATCTGTCACAAAATGCAGAAAACAAGAGAAATCTTACAGTCGCAGGACGCAAGTAACGCCTGTTTTTAGTGTGCACATCTGTTTTCCCTTCTTTTCTGTCTTAGTGTCATTAGTGGCCTTATGATTGGAGGGGGAAATGCTGTTCTCACGTTGATGAAATTATAAAAACTAGGAGGTCGACTGCAGTTAGCTGTATTTAACAGCAGGGTTTCTCCAGGGCGATATTCATATGGACTTGAAGGAAAGTACTGGGTTGATTACCGTAGCTAAACCCCTGCACTTAGGCGCAGATTTAGCAAATGGAAAATCTGCTGACATTTTGTGTGGCGTGTGTACACAGTGACGCGGGTGAAGATGTTTTTATTTGATTCAAGGTCATTTGGCTTTGCTCAGGTTGGGGTGACATTTGCTTGTGATCTCATTCTTCATGGAGAGATGCATCACCGTGGAGCTGAGAGTTGTTTCTCCACTTTTCCTGGCACAAATGACTCCTCATTCCCAGAAAAGGAACATGCTATCTCTCTCTCCTCTCTTTCTCTCTCTATCGGTCACACACTGACAACATGTGCACACAGACTGCATCTCCTCAGTGAATGACAGTGTGAATGTACCTCATCAACGAATGAGTCACTCTACTACTCTGCTATTATGATGATTTCTCCCTTCTGTGTATTACATCATGCAACAGAGGGTTCTGCTCAGTTACATTCGCCACAATAAACACTCTCTGAGTGCACTCATTTAGACTGTGTGGGGATTTCAGTCAACCTTGCATGGAAAACATTTATTTGATCTTCCAAATCACTTTTGGGGTAAGTTTTGTGTACAAGTAAAAGCACAGGATTTCCTTAAGCTGACACCGGGATGGATGAGAACACCTGTAACATCCTTTTCTGTAGGTGTCTCTGGCACTGAAGGTCATGCATTGATGGATGTGGATTCCCATATACCGTAAGCTCTATAGTGAGGCTTTCAGAATATCTCTGATAAACCTTTATTGGTAAGAGATAGCAATCAATAACAGCGCTCACGTGGCGTAACTGCTGAATTTTTATGCCAGCCAGGGAATATGAGTGTTACTTGAGGTGCACACACAGATATTCTACATATAGCAGCCAAAAATTGGTCCCTTGTGCTTTAATCGCACAGGCGGTTCAAATCATTGACTTTTCAAATCATTACATCTCACACAGCATTGTGCTCAAGACCACTGATGTATTGAAAGGATGCTACAAAGAGAGGATCCTGCACGGATGGGAAGAGTAATTACTGTCCGGTTGCAGGGTTCTTACATTAATCCAAAACAAAAGATTAAATTAAACTCAACTGTTATAGCAGTGCAAGATAATCGGAGGCAGGGAGGAACAATAGCGCTCGATTCACTTCATACAGCAGAACATTGTCTTAATTTAATTTATTGGGTGTTTATTTAATACTTATTATGTAGGACACAACAATAAGTGAGGACTAATTCAATTGCATAAAAAGACATCCTTAGGCCACTTTTCTTGTGTGTGAACACTATTTTAAGCTCCATTTATGGTGTTCAAATTAAACATCTCAGAGTTGCTGGAAGCTTCTCGTGTTAATGGAATCCCACATAGCGGATTGTGTGGGGAAGAGAGCAATCTGTATTCCCTGAATGTGTCTGGGCGAAAATCAATAAATGCAAGCACAGCTCCTCGCTTGTGATGGCTGTCCCTGTCTTTGCATGCTGGACTAATAGAAAAATAATAATTAAATTTAAATCACCAGATTAATTTGTTTTCCATCAGTCTCAGGAGAGATCCTTTTTTTTTTTCCTGTTTCTTTAGTGGCTCATTATACTTTCTAATCAAGACAAAAAAAAAAAAAGTCCCTCTTTTAGACAGACATGCTGTCTCCCTTCCCCCTTCTCTTCCCTGTGGTGTGCTTTCTCGCATTGCAGTCATTGTGCTGGCACTTATTATGTTACAAATGACCGAGGTACGGCAGGCATTCTCAGTGTGCATGCAAAGAGGGCCCACCCTTCTATGCTACTAGCGCCTTCTCCTAATGACGATGCTCAGAGTGCCCCCCCACTCACCCACCCACCACCAGCACACACGCCACCCCACCCCCCAGCCCACCATTCCCGCCCCCATGTGCTCTCTTTAATGAAGATTCTCCAATGCAATTAAAAATCCTTGCTTCTTGCTGCTACTGTATGACAAACACAGCCACTGTCATTCCTCATGGCCTGTCATTCCTGCTACAGGAGGCGGAGGAGATGGAGAAATACACCAGGGTGCCAGTGGCTAGAGAGACAGATAGAGAGGATTTTGAGAGTGTGTTTGTGTGTGTGTTTGAAGAAGAGCCCCCCCAATCTCAACAGGTAATGGAAAGGGGCAGAGAGAAAAAAAATCAATGACCAAAGAACATGGAGAGCACGCTTATGAAATGGCTTTAACTGCACACCACAAGCTGAATAAGGGGTTCTGTGTCCATCCTCCAAAAACTCGAGTGAATGCCGTATCGGATCTTCCACCTGAACACCACCTCACCTTTCTTTTTTCTCTCTTTTAATATTACACCTAAAAATGACTGACTTCTGAGTAACATCTTTGCAATTCTTGCAATAGCATCAAAAACACTGGGGTGACACTTTTAGACGCTGTGACATAAGAACAGAGAGGAGAAAGACGGAGGGGGTGGGGGAGAGAGGAAGAAAGGGAGAGAGAAAGAGAGAGAGAGCGAGAGAGGAATCAGGATACATTTATGGTCATTTATAATGTTTATGAAGCATTAATATGAATGTGCCCGTAAACCAATACTCCATCACTCTGCTAACAATGAGTTCATTGTTTGTGTGTGATTTATGAGGTGTCTATAAACTAACAGTGAACAGTTTGTTAATCCACTATAATACCTGTTAAAATGGATACAACCAGTGGTGATGTGACACGCAGCAAGAGAGACAGACCCGCGCACACACATACACACACCAGTCAGCTCTGCTGTGACCCATCCTCATCCTCATCAGGGTGGGGCACATAAGAACAGTTGCCCACTCCATCTGCAAAAAAAAACTCCCCACCACCACCTCTCCACCCCACCCCCTTGTTGTTTTCCAGTTGAATGAAATAATCTTCCCCCGTCTGGAAACCCAGTCTGGGTCAGAGGGCCTACGTTCAGCCTGTTGCTTATTGTGTGTTTAGAAGAGGATGTAAAGCATACAATTAGGCACAGATGGCTGTCTTTGCCAGGCAATGTATTGATCCAAACCCGATGAAGGGCTGCCCCGTTTTCTGGTTTTGTTTCACAAATGCCTCCCCTAAGTTGGAGCCTTTATGTAACTGGCTTGTATTTGCTTGATCATGTAACATCTTGTGGGGGCTTAAAGAGAGACAAACAGATAGATCATCTGTAACTATGTTGAATACTGCCTAATCAAGAAAAAACACCCTTTATCATTAGGTTTGGCGATATTCTAAAAGTGCCTACAACTTTAATCATCTTTCACCTTTCAAAATAAATCCACAAATAAGACAAAATGAGAGGATTTAGGCAACTTTTCTTTAAAAAAAATCATAAAATTTAAGCTATAATCCAAGTTATAGTAATTAATTAAAATGGTTAAGAATGTATAAAAGTTATTTTATTTTAATTTTTTTAAAGGTTTGTTTATTTCTTACACCATCAGCGGATAAGGCGCTAACAACATCATAAATAAAGTTCCCGCTACATCCCTGTCATGCCGTGGACCTAATGACAATGTCGCATTTAAAGTAATAACGGTCAATTACTGTATCCTTCCTTTACTACGGCCGCTGCACAAATAATAAGTTTTCTTTGTGTGGCAGTAGTGAGCTGACGTCAGGTCGGTTCCTTGAAGTGGAGCTGAATAAACCTTGAGAAGAGTCTCCTTCAATCTGCTGTTAGTAACTAACACACACACTCACACACCGAGACTCAATTACTGCCCAATTCCCTTCTTTATCATTCGTCCCCGACCTCTTTCATAACCAAAACCGACCAAGGAAAAAAAGAGGCGAGAAGAAGACCGAGCCGAAGTGTTAGTTGAACTAAAAAACCACGCTGGAAATAAGTAAAGTGTCGAAACTAAAAAAAGGTAAGTGTTTTATTTTCACTGACGCTGTTTTCGCCCCGTCACAGAACAGGCGATGAGCTGCGTACGGAGAGAGCTCGCTTGGCTTCGTTTCTAGTTTCTTGGCTTTTTTCAGCTCGTGTAAACTGCTTTATACATACTTTCCTGTTTTCTCGTTGCGGTGTAATTCATTCAGTCCGTGTGTCCCGTAGTCGTTAGCGATACGTTTGGTTAAAGTTTTTTCTCCTTTTTATGAAAAAAACGAAGTGTTTTTTTCCTCCTCTCCTTCTTCGGAGTGTTGACCTGATAGTGGAAATCGTCTTTTGTGTCCCTCTTTTCCCTTTTCTCTCTCGCACCGTTCACTCCGGCGGTCGCAATTTGATAGCGAAATTAAACTTTTTCGAAAGCTTCGTGGTTTTGTTTGTGTTGTTCTTTTTTTCTTTTAATTTATCAACCGTGAAAATGTACAGTTGTTGGCTGTTTTGGCTGCCTATTCAGTGTAGTGGATGTTGTAACCTAAAGGGGGGGGGGGCAACTACGAGGCACTGGACTGCCGTTGGTCCTCGCTAGTCCGTCCGTTAAAAAGCCATCCAGTTTAACAGTCCCCCGACGCGAAAATAAAACAATTAGGCGACAAATACATAAATATCCCCCTTCAGTTTGGATTAACTTGTACGTATAATATTAATTTCTCTTTGTACAGCGGTTCAGAGTTTGAGCTTTTTTTCCCTGTCGTGTCGCTAGTCGTATTGCTGGCCAGCCTGCTGGGGAGCTGTTATCGCGGTCGCTTCCTCAAACCGAGAGGCGTGCAGGCAAGCTAGCAGCCGCTTGGCCGAGTTGTTGAAATTTATCCCTTTGTGTATATTACAATATCCTCCATTTTTTCTGCCCCTTCCAAAACAACAAGCCTCTCGCCATCTTGGTTATTTTAAATTCGTCCACCGCCCCCCCCACCAAAGCACCCCCACCCCCACCCCTCTCTCTCTCTCTCACACACACACATACAAACATCCAGGCTACTTTAAAAGGAAATGGACGTTTTTTTCCTCAAGTTTTACCAAAGTTTTAGACTTGGTAGAGGGGGAAAAAACGAGACGGGGGATCGCGTCCCGTGTGTGTTCTTTTATTTTCCTTTTTGAAAGGAAATTAAGGTGGCTGATAGAGTCGCAGACGATCATTTTAAGGCAGTTTTACTTCGATGTTTGGTGCTTTAAAAAAGCAAATACAAAGTGACGTGTGGTTACATGTCAGGATTCTCTTGTTTTGAGACGTAAGTGGAGAGGCTGGTGTTTTGAGACAGGCGTCGATAAACAGGCGCATTTGTGATGTTTTAAGATAATACTGTTGATAAATGTGAGATCGGCGTTTACTCGGTGCTGCCCAATGTTTGTCTTTGCAGCTAAACATGAATGAATGAATGAAGGAAGGAGGGGGGAAGGAAGAAAGAAAGGAAGGAAGGAATGATATAAGGGCAAATTACTTGGAATGATATTAAGGGAAGATTATTTTTAAAAAATATAATTTTCATTGGATTTTAATTGGATTTCAGTATAAAAAAGTGATTAGGTATGATTAGACTCACAAAAGTTATATAAATAGTATTATGTTAAAAAAAAACAGGTCCTTCCTTCTTCCTTCAGCTGTTGTGGTTTAGCTGAATAGATCTGTGAGCGATAAGTTTGCTAGATTGACAGGCTTAAGACGTGCACACTGGCACACATGCACCTCTAGCCTTCCTTTGGATTATCTCTTAGCTGAGCCATGATACTTGCTTGCAACAGTTTAGACTGAAGACTTTTAGCAGACTGGAAAATGGTGACCTTATTTATTTTGTGTCATCCATCTCACACAAAAAATGTGTCCCTGCCCCTTACAGTTACAACTTGATCTCACTTTTCTTCCCCATGTCCTGTAAAGCAGTTTGAGAAAAAGGAGGGTGTTTAGGGTTGGAGGGTGTAGTGGAAGGAGGGGGACAAAGAAAACAAACTGAACAAATGCTTTGAAATGGAAAATCAGATCATTTCACCTCCCACCTCTTTTGTTTGCCCGTTTATTGCTGCAAAAGCTGGAGTGCAGAGGAGCAGATGTTTAGCCAAACATGAAGGCGCGGTGCCTCTGTCCTTATGGGGATGGCTCTCCCTCCTCTCACTGCTGATGCATCGACATGACAGCTGCTTGATTTCATGGAGCTGCTAAGAAGCCATTAGTGGTATCAGTGAATTGAAACGGAACAGTGTCTCCCAGTTTTCTATCACAACTCTCTTTTGTTGGCATCTTTTTTTTTTGGTGCGGATTTGTTTGAATATATGTGTGAGTGTTTGTGCTCCCGTGTACGTATGCGCGTGTGTGTGTGTGCGCGCAAATGCTGCAGCTGAACATACAAACCGACAAGAAGTGGTAATATATTTGTGCAGCGTGTTTTCTCATAATTTGAGAGAGACTGAGCAAGAGCAAAAGTGAAAAAAGGGGAACAAATCTGTCAGAGTTTGTTTGCCATGTTGGTTTGAAATGAAAGCACACTGTGCTACCTCAAGCACACTCAAATCAGAGATGTCTCTCCTTGCCAGGCCAAGGGGAAGAAAAAAAAGTCAACTCGCGGCTGGAGTTTTATTCTTTCTCTGCTTCTCCCTCTCAAATTGGAACTGTTGTTTTTGAAGAGATAAAGGAGGACTTCTGCTTGACTTGAACATTCAGGAATTAAGGATAGACATAGTTAAGCCCTATTTGCATGTCTACCAAAGTCACAGCAAACGGTTGCTATTGACTAAGCTGATTAGGTGAAATTAGGTTCACGAGCTCTATGTCTGGGGGTGCTGAATCTGACAGAACTTGGACAGCTTTTGAGAAGACAATCCCATGTGCACACAAGGCTGAATTCTCTATAATCCCTTGCTATTGAATATGGGGGCTATCTATTTTTTTTCTCTTTTTTGAAGGAAACCCATCCTTGTGTTCTTTTACAGATGAAATGAAGTGCGATTTATTAGGTGTGGATGATAGGAATGATCAAGTCATTGGTATGAGGCAGCTCTTGCTTAAAACTTTAATATGAGATAAAAAAAAATACGTCCACTCTATTAGGGATGCTTCCATATATCGGCTGAACACTGAGCCAATCACAGCCTCGTTGACAGATATGAGCCTATCAGCAAATGAGATGACATTTACCAATGGCAGTGGCTGGTCTTTATCTGTTGGGTCACATCAGTGTCATGCTGGTTAATTGGACAAACAGTTCAGCAAGAGGGAGAAATAAAAACAAAATAACAACAAACGCGCACGCATAAACCAGGGTTTTCCTCGGTTACAGACTGTCATTTAAGTCTGACTGGTGTGAATACAGTAAAGGCAAAGGAACAAAAATCAAACACGACTATGAGATATGTTGATAATTTAAATGGTGCCTTATTACAACGGGCAATAATATAAATGGGTTATTATTCATATCATGTATGCTTTTAGATTTTAGTTTAACGGCTTTCCTCCTAAATATGCTGAGCACTAACCTGTTTTGAATGAGAAAAGCTAACACACTATTTTGTTTGTGTTCCTAAAAACTTCTGTGATGAGTGAGTAGAGCTTAGATCTTGTTGTTTAACATGCATTTTGTGTGATTAGAGTAGAATTAACTTTATCACCATGGTGGGAAGCACTGGGACAAAGCGAATGAAATGCAGTGATAATTCAACCCGATGTGCAAAAACATAGTGTTATGTGCAGAATGTACAAGTGTATAAAATGAAAGTCTTACAACATGGGTGATGTTATAACTTACAGCATGTACAGTTTCTTAGTGTGTATATCAGGAGTGTATCGTGCAGCTTATGTCAGCTTAGGTTCACACCTTGTATATTTGAATATGCCTCCACATTCGTCCCATGCGACCACATGTGATCAGGTCTCACTTTAACACTGAACACGTACAGGGACTGAAATGTGTTGCCGTCTCTAATGTACTTCCCTTGAATAATGTGCTGGAATTAATAGAATAAGAAATGCTATACAGTCTAGCTCGATGATGTCTCTAATCTTCCGCTTTCCGACTGGCTGATTGACTCTTTGGCCCAATTGGAAATCAAAGCGTTTTCAATCTAAGAGAATCTATTTTGCCTGATATTGTTGGCGCCTGCTGTTGCACATTTTAATTGGCGCCCAAATGAATACCTGCTTCTGCTTACACCAAGGACATCAGTTAAATAGCTGGTCCTTCAGTGTGACCCAAGGTGCTCTTTTCCTGTGTGGCTCAGACCTTTACTTAGAGCAGTGCACTTCGTATTGGATCACTACAACATCTAGTAATGCCAGGCGTGAATAGGGTTTTAGTTGCAGATTTTGATTTTAACCTCAAATTCTTTTTCCTTGATGTCACTATCATTGGTGATTAACAAAGTAAATCCTTTAATGCAAAATATGAAAAGTGTCCCTGTCCCCTTGGCTGATTGTGCCATCCCAGAGCCTCGTTCACATATGAAGTATTTTGCTCTTTGCACGTTGTAAATGATGGTTGGTTGTAGGTGATGGCTGGGGGCTGGAGCCTTTCCCAGATGTCATAGACTGAAAGGCAGGGTACACCTTGGACAGGTCGGCGGTCTGTTGCAGGTCTAACACAGAATTTACCTCCCCGTTATATGTCAGTCAGCTGTTTCACTTGCAGTCGCTTGTAATGCTCGCCTCAAACTTGAGATAAGTTTAACTCAGGGCCCGCCCACTTTGCATCGCTAACGGTCTCTGAATTTCATTGACATTTCATGTTGCCACATCTCTGCCAGTCTCTTCCTGTTTGTACAGCCCTTTAGAAAAGTGGCGTTATGCTTCAAATCAAGACTTAAAATGAATCAAGCAGTGTTTTTTAGGGGTAATGCAGATCCTGACGATAAAAGAAAAAAGAAAAAAAGGGTTATTTGAAATTCTTGCGACTATTTCAATATTGTGCATTCGGTTACTGCGTCTCCCCTCACTGATTACATGATTTTACTCTGGGCTCATGCTTTGTAGTTTCTGTGTGACAAGATATGACAAAGTGGCTGATTTATGCATTCTTTAACCACAACAGCAGGAGGCTGAACTGATAATGAAAGACAAAAATAAACTTTCACATTACCATACACATGTATATTACTGAAATATTTACTAAGCTCTGTCTGAAGTGCTTCAGTCAGCCTAAATGTTTCAATGCATTGATGTCAGTAAGTTATATTTAGTCAGAGATTAATAAGATCTGCAAACAATCTATCGATAATAATGGCCATCTGGGAGCCCTGTCAAATCTCTGCATGTTAGCGCTGACACAGAGCTGTGAAATTTAAAGAGGAAGTAGAGATCTGCTCTGTGTTAACCAGATCCTTCAAGAACTAATGCAAGACACACTCCCAGTCGTCGGTCAGTCTTTTACTCGTGAATGTGCATGCACAAGCAAAAAAATAAAATAATGACAAATGAAATAATGCACCAAGAAACTGAGGACTTTAACAGATGTTTTTGAAGTAGACATTAATCCTGGAAAGACTAATGGTCCTTTGAGAAGAAGCAGCATTTTAGCAAAAGCCTTAAAAGCTTCCATGCATTAGATTAACAATGCGTCATATTGTTACAGATCAAATTGAAGCTTCTCTGTCCTCGTCTCGGTCTAGTGCTGTGAGCCGTGTGTTAGAGGCCCATGCAGGCAGATCACTTATTGATACGTGTCCACATGGCCTCGCAGGTTAATGTCCTCTCAGCTGGGAAGTTGGTGAGCTCTCAGTTGATCTACCTAACCTTATGTTACCTTGCTATTTTGGTAACACTGCCTGTTCTCTGAACGTCCCGATAGTCATCAGGATCCACAAATAATTGTCTAAAGTGCATGCTTGGTGACAGCAGCTTTTAAAGTGAGCCTCTTCTAATATTGTGCCTGTCCTTTTGCTGAGTTATCTGCATCCATCTGTACAGTGAGAAATGCAGCTACGTTTAAAAAAAAAACAGACTAATGAGATTGGGCATATGCCTTTCTGTTGTAGAAGCAAGTAAACAATCTCAACTCTTAATTAAGACTAAACAAATCAACACCCATTTTATTTTTTCTACATTTCTGTGTGGATTACATATGGTGGATTAATTACCGAACAATAAGCAGTGTAAAGTGCAAGTGGGTCACCCGGCGTTGACTTTCAGGAGACAGAAGACAGAGCGGCCAAATTTGGGAGGGAAAGGCGATAAGCTGCTTCTTTGCCGTTCGTCCCCTGGGCCTCTATTTATCATTCAATGTGAGAATTTCCTTGATGAAAGTCAAGGTTGTTTGTGCATGCTCTGTCTCGTTGGGATGCCTGTTTTTCCACCAGCAAGGTGAAAAGGTTGATTTTCCCCCTCCAAAGAGATGCCTTGTTTGGGAAGTCCAGGCTAGTTTCTTTTAATGAAGTCTCTAAAGGTCCTGATGATTTTTCCACTTCATGGCTGTTTTTGTTTTATACATTAGTGAGGATGCGAAAAATACAGATGTACTTTGTGTGTATCTCCGTGCCACACAGCGGCGAGCATGCAAGTCCTCATAATTGTGTGTCTGTGCTGCATGTGCTAAAGACGTAGCAAAGAAGGTTATCACTTTATGTGAGCTGAAAGCATCCATTTAAGGTGGCCTTTATAAAAAGCAAGAGTGGCAAGAAAGATGGCAGCATAATGAAAGCATTTATTTTCTTGAAAAGAAATCACATCAGTGTTTCTTGGCTTTGTGAAATAGATACATTCAGAGTCTCTTAACATTAGCTGAAGGAGGCTGGATTGGATTTTTCTGTCATTTTTCTCCCACCTTGTCCTCCCTGTCTCGCTTACCAACATTTTCTTGCGCAGGGACTTGATTATGGAATTGGCATTGAGGTCTGGAAAACCTGCTATTTAGTCTGATGTTTTCCACACCTTGACATCTGCAGCAGGGGGCCTATACTTACACATTTCTCTTGCATTCTCCCATGCTGGCTGTGCTTGGATGGGGAAGGATACTGGGAATGGGAAAAGAAATGGGAAGAATGTTTCGGATGTCGGAATTGGTTTCTCTATTGGTGTGCCTCCTGGGTCAGTGGGGTTTTTGATGATACTATAGAATAGCTTGTTGCAGGCAGGGGAGCTGTGAGCTTCGGTGGGTGTTAAGGCGCACGTACACAGGCACACGCACACACACTTGCTGTCACAACACAGGCATTTATGTATAGGGACAGCACACACATACACTAACGTGTACACACAAATGCATGAGATTGTGCCTCGACAGCCCCCCATTTATTGATCTTCTTCAGCATTTAAAATCTGGTCACTGCTGCCACAAAGGCTTTTTATTTTAGCTGCGCTGGCAAAGCGTGCTTGAAGCTAAGCCAGAATTTAAAATATTTAACTCCTACACAAACGCCATGAGAAATGACAAGGAGAGAGGAAAAACAAATAGAAAAGCAGTTTGGAGCTGTGCAGTAGCTATATGTGCATTTGTTGAGAACCGTGTTTTATGTAAAACACGCTGATAGGATCACCTCGCACTGAGTCGGCTGTGTAAGCGCTATAGTTTGGAGTAAAAATGTGCGCATACAGCACCTTTTCCTTCATAAAGTTTTTATGAATTGAGGGGGCTATCCTGTGTTTTTCTTCAGAAAACAAAATTGTGGAGAAGAAATGATCATCGACTCTAAATGTAACTTAACTCAGAACTGAACTGCAAGGCCTTACAGTGTTTGTAGTGCAAGCTGAAAATGCTGGCAGTCATTGGATTAGTCATTACTGGACCTGGAACAAGCGGCTGTTTTTAGCATTTTAAGGTTAAAAAGGGATACTCGTGAGCAGAGAGGCAACTCACCAATGGCTAATCTGCAAAAGCCCTTTAGCATGCATTCTTATAGCCCTGTTCTTTTCTTAAGGACAGCGTGTTTCTCTTTCTCTCGTCTCACTGCACACGACACCAGGTATTAAAGGCAATAATTTGCCCCTTTTCTTCTTCTTAGGAAATTGTGAGTGTTCAGTTAGTCCCAGGTGGCATAGAGGAAATGATCTGACTAGCTGCGTTCACACTACATTTTGAAATAATTAGTCTTGAAAAGGTCAAAGCACATGTCAGTCATTTCGAAATGCTCTTACATTGTACTGAAAATCTATGTTGCATTAACATTACAAATCACAAAGGTTTCCTCATCCGGTTTAACCTGCTGCTGCTGTTTTTTTGGTTTGTTTTTTCCTTTCTTGTCCAGCTACGAAAGCCTAGCCCTGCTCAGTCTGTGGCATTGTCCCGCTTTCTTTTTCTCTGTGTCTCTGTCTGTCCTTCCCTCTCTCTGTCTCTCTCCCGCTCTTTGCTTGTGCGCTCTCTTTCTGAACGATGACACTGAGAGACAGCTGTAACGTGAGACGCCTCTCGATCCTGGCAGGGGCTTCGAAAAGCTGAGGCAGAAGGGAGGGAGAGGGCCTTTATCTGAGACTGGGGGCGCTGACCTCCCTCATTCCCCTTCTTTTTCTCTCCTCCTTTTCTCTCCCCGTCTCTGCGTCTGCTGGCATACTCCATCCTCCCCCCACCAACAGAAGCCGAGACTGCACTAAAAAAAAGCGTAATGAGAAAACATTTTCTGCCCATAGCAAAAAAAAAAAAAAACCTGATGAATGAAATGATGTGTGTTGTTCCTGTTTACACCATTTAAAGCTGTGTGTTGCTTTTTAAATTGCTAGCATCCCTCCATCTTTAGTCCACACTGGATGAAACTTAAATTGTGTTGTCAAGTGTTTACAGAATGTATGGAGTAATATTTGAGTGACTTATGTTTGTGATCTGTGTGTGGACTCGTTTTGTGCATGTGTTTGTGTGTGTGTGTGCACGTGTGTGCGTGTGCGTAGATGGAAACATCCACACATCCCCTGGACTCTAGGCTATGGCTGCTAAATCCTCTGTGAGAGCTCCCGTGTGTAATCCAAACATTTAGAGCTAATTTAAGCATGCAGGCAGGAGCAGCATCCTTTAGGAAACAACAGCTCTCTCTCTTTCTCTCTTCATCCACCACTGTGTGTGTGTGTGTGTGTGTGTGTGTGTGTGTGTGTGTGTGTGTGTGTGTGTGTGTGTGTGCGTGCTGCGCAGGTGTTTGTGTGCGAGTGTCTTGTTGTCGCTGGAGGGAAATGAAAGCACTCAATCACTCACCTGTCAGAGTACTTCAAAATCTGTCCGTAACACACAAGTACACACAACCACACACAGCCACACATGCATGCATGGACAAACATGAACACACATGTGCATACACACTTACCCCTGAGGGTTTGACAGCACTGGCCCTTTATTGACTCCCTTGATCAAGGAGACAGCAGATCCATTTAATAGAAGCTACACGCACACACACACGAGCGCACGCACACACACACAGGCACGGAAATCAAAGTGGATTCACATCTGCTCTCCACACAGCTCCACTGTATCTTCCTCTGGTAGTCATTTAAAACTGCGGCTTTATCGGCTGTTGAATTAAATTTTAAAAGCCACTACTAATAGATGTCATAATGTTTTTCCATTGCCGGTTTCTCTTGTCATAGTTGCATTGCCGTTGCAGAAAAACAGCTCTGATTTGCCTCTTTGCAGCATCTTGTGTTACAGCATGGAGTGCGAATGCAAGCCCAGTCAGGGTTATAGGCATGTTCTGTTGGCCCTGGCCCCTGTACTCCCCCAGTTGGCCATGTTTTGTGCTGAGTGTTTTGGAAGGCCAGTTAGCCAAGAGGGTGCTGGGAGGAGATGTGACAGCTGTGTTGGTCACGGCTACTCTGACCTTCACACGTCATCCTGATGGATCATCAAGGCTGTGGCGATACGCTAAACCTGTTGTGTAGGCCTGCGCTACCATGAGCATGCACCAGCATTCAGCTGCTTGCATTTTTGGTATCAAAGTGCAACTGAAGTCAGTACTCAGTAATGACAGATCCTGCAAAGAAAAGCAGGAAATGGAGGTGTATTGCTTAATGCAGCGAAGAGAAAAGTTATCATGGCAACACAAAAACATGCGCGCATACATGGCACTAAAAGGGCGAAGCATACAATCAAGACTGGAATTACACACGCACACACACACACATATATATATATATATATATATATTCTAGCTCACACAAATGGATTGCACTAATGTTCAGAGCTTTTCATTGGTCTCAAAGGGCTTTACTCCAGTGTGTGGTGTAACCCGTTCCCTCGAGATGGCACTTGCTCCATCAAGTCAAGGAAGAAACCATTTAGGGGAATGATAAACACACACGTATATTCACACATACACGCGGCACTGGGAGGCTGGAGGGATTTGAATTGCACTTAGGCAAACGTTTCTCACATAAGTTCTTTATTCCTCGTCTCGTTCCCATCTTTCCCCTGAACGTACACTTGCTCACATACAAAAGTACTTGCGCAGAGATTCCATTTTGTCAGCTTTCAGCCCCAGATCATGTAACGATAAAAGATGCTGCCCTGCAGTTAAACACTGCCAGTAAATCACAGGGCAAAGAAAGCTGGGAGAAGCACTTATTTTTAAGCAGCATGAGAGACCATACTGAGGGAGGGAGGGAGGGAGGGGGGGCAGATAGGGTAAGACAGAGAGAGAGAGAGGGAGAGAGGAAGAGAGAGCTTCTTTGTGCACTGTGTACTGGCATTGTGTGTGATGAAGAGATGAATCACTGCTATTTAGGGATTGGTTTCCTGCAACTGATTGTGTGACGACTCGGTGGCGGACAGACTGTCAAGACTTGCCTGTTTTGTTCTGGGGGCTTCAGGAAAATGTCTGCGGCCAAGTCTCACTAACTCACTCCCACAGGGCCCGGTGTGCCAGAGATCAGCAGAGACAACAGAGACAAACACCTCGCCAGTGTCGCTCGTCTAACAATGCATCAAATATTAAAAAGCAGGGGATTTTAGGCCAATCTCAATATGTATATTTTCAGAGTACACTTGTTTTCCGTGCTCAAATACCAGCAGCTTGTTCATAAATGAAGGCTCACGTGACTCTTTCTTTCTTTCTTTCTTTCTTTCTTTCTTTCTTTCTTTCTTTCTTTCTTTCTTTCTTTCTTTCTTTCTTTCTTTCTTTCTTTCTTTTGACCCCTCTATTTAACCCTGTGTGGATGCCTGAGAGCGGTTGTATGAATCTTAAAGTAAAGTCAACATCTGTTTGGCTGAGGCAACAGGGGTAGATTAGAGTAACCAAACAAGACAATTCAGGGAGACATCATAGCAGTTAGGTTGTACGCTGTCCATGTGCAAGCATGCCTGGAGTTTAAATGCTGGTAATTATTACTTTGGAGATAGTTCTTTGTGTGTGTATGTGTGTTTGGTTTTATTTGCCTTCACATTAATTAAATGGAAATGACTAAGCAATCATGGCTATTATTAAATTGACATTCGGATTGTTACTCAAAAAGTAATAAATTCACCGGCATAACTTAGGGCACCGATTTTGTTGGATCACTTGTATATATAGACATTCAAATATCTCGGTGTTACTCAGAAAGCACGGCTATGTGAATTCTGTCACACTAAATTAATGCTGAGGTGAACCTTTTTGCATTCGTGATGATTTGTATTTGTTCAACTGTAAATAGCGCTTTGAAGTTTTCACATCATGTTTCACTCAAACTTGTAGTTGATTAATGTTTTGCTTGGCATTGACTTTGGCTTCAACTGTTTTGTACTTTTTCTGCCTTCTTTCTTTTTGTCTTTCTGTTGTAGTAAAATCCATCTAAAGGGCTTGGGCAAGCAGTTTTATTTATGTCATATTGGACTTTATGAAGATTTTAATGTATATTTATTACACCCTTTCAATATTTTATATGCCAAATTAACTATTAGCTAATTGAAAAAGATGAATCCATAATTAATTAATTGTTTGCTGCAGACTTAATACAATGCCCTGACATAATTTATGAGGACATAGCAGCGGAACAAGGCTGCAGTCACAGGAAAAGAGTGTTTTGTAATGTTTGATGTAAAACTGGTAAGATCCTACCATAAAATGAGGTTAATAGACTAACAGCCTGATTCTCAGTGAGGCAAATGATGGCAGACAGCACTGGCTTTCTTATCCAGTGTAATTCACCTGCCTCGTGGCTGGCAAATCATTTTCTGTGGTGAAGTCCTGTGAGCAGAGATCCTTTAATCATCCACTAATAGGCCTTTATGAAAAAAGCTGAAGATGAATTCAGCCTACCTGGCTCTCTGTTATCATTATCACTGCGATGAGTTATCAAAGTATTTGTGTGTGCCTGTAGTTTGTGATGGTGTGTGTGTGTGTGTGTGTGTGTGTGTGTGTGTGTGTGTGTGTGTGTGTGTGTGTGTGTGTGTGTGTGTGTGTGTGTGTGTGTTTGTGTGTGTGTGTGTGTGTGTTTGTGTAAGAGAACAGATAATGAGGGGAACCATTACAGTTCGATCAGTTCGGTTATTACCAACACAGTCAGTCTAGGTGATTTCTGTTCAGTGATACATTGAGTTGTAATGACAGACATGCGTTGCACTGTGTACCACAGACTTTGGAAACACTTGAAGGCATCTGGACAGACAAAATGACTTACTTACTTGTAACATACTCCCTTTCTTTTTACCATTTGAGCAAGTGACGTTAACAGAAAAGACGGGAACTTTGTAGGAAAAAGGATAGCTTTAACTATTATTGTAATATCTGACCACATCCGTGCCGCTGAGGCATCCACCAGACTTGATTCAGTTGCTGTTGACCAGATGGATGTGTTTACTGACAACAAAACCTTGTTAGATAGCTACCCACACATGCTTTAACACTGCTTGTGTGTTGCTGTGTCTGGAAATGTCTGCTTCCCTGAGTCTGTGTGCATGTGTACAGGGAGCCGTGACATTTGTAGGTACTGCATTCTGATCCCACCTAACCTTGCTGACACCAGTTATAACTCATAATCGAAAGCTGTCCTTCAGCTGTTCTTTTTATTCAACACGAGGTTATATCAGCGTAAATGAAAGTTGTAAAAACTGCACTGTAGTGTGATATACAAAGCAGGGTGTTGTCTGTTATGGTGAGCTGCTCAGATTAAGCCCGGTCTGTAAGTGCACAGGAGGGCCTTAGAGACAATGCATGAGAGATGGGCGTGAGAACGCTGGTAAGGCTTGGTTCTCTGCAAGAACTGTCTTGTGTTTAGGGAAAATATCCTCACACTTGAAGCTCCAATGTCTAGATTCAGTTCTAACAAACAGGTTTTGCAAGAACGGGCTCAGGGAGAAAGAGACTTTTTGTGGGTGTGAATATCTTTCTGTTTGTGTGTGTGTGTGTGTGTGTGTGTGTGTGTGTGTGTGTGTGTGTGTGTGTGTGTGTGTGTGTAGCCACAGCTGTGTTTCAGACGTCACTGTATTTTTTTCCTTTGATGTGTCTGGAAAACCACAAATACTAAGCTGTGTAACTGTAACTTTGAAGTGCAAGTAGTTTTTAGGGCCTCCGCCAGCTTTCAGGTCGTGAAATGAAAGAAGAAGAGAAAAAAGCTTCATAGTACTATATCAAAATTGCCCGTTTTGAGAATGCTGCTCTTCTTATGAGTCAGATTGTTGTATTCGGCCCGAACCACAGTGATCTCTTGTTTCTGCTTTTCCCCAGGTGTTACAGCAGTGATGTCAAAGAGCTGAAGACACCTGTAACAGTAAGTGCATCTCTAAAATCTCTCACACTGCCCAAAATGCATGTTACAAAATAGTTGATGCGTGACTTTTGAAAATATACATTGTCACACACTTCTGCTTTTACAGTGGTTTTTAAAAAATAATTTCTTTTTTTTTTATGGCGCAACAGAACAAACTTGCAGACTCCTCCAGTTTCAGGCCTAATTTGATTTTCATTCATTCAGTGAAAGAGGATGTATTTTTTCTTCTCCCCCAATTAAATTTAACAAGAGCCCCTTGAAAAGCAGTTGTTATGATTACATTACAAATTCGGGGTTCATTCAGTGAATCAAGCAATTAATTAGATTTCTCCCATTCTAATCAGAATATTTGTATGAAACGTACGCGCCTAATAAACATCCTTTGAGTTTGCTATCTCTTCAGACCCAACACTGAATGTAAATGGGTGTTAACTGTGCCCGACAGTGCTTCTGGGTTAGGATCTTGGATTGGGTTTAGTTGTTTGTGTGTCTTTCTGCGTGTAGCATTAATCTTCTCCTTTTTGAGACCCTTTCTTTCTTCCTTCTCTGTTTTCTCGCTGTGTCTGTGTGTGAGAGCAAGCTGTACTCAGGGGCGCGGCTGCGTCCTCAAGGCTTCACTTCACACACACCAAGTGGTGTGCCAGTTTATTGTTCCACACACACAGACAATGACTTGCACTTTCTCTCCTGCCTGACTTGATGGCCTTGTGCCTGTGAGTGTGTCACCAGATCAAATTGGATCTTTTAAAAGAAGGTTTTTGCTGAATGCAGAGCTCAGTGAAATACTTGTTTCGCCCGTGACTGTCTTTTTAGCCTTGTGCGTTAGCAGACCCGATTCTATCAGGTCTAACCATTACTGCTTCATCTCTGGCTGTGAATGATACATTATATCCCCTGCAGGTTGGTGCGGGCTGCTTGTATCATTTGTGATAAGTATTGATGAGTCCTCTCTTGGGGAATCAATTTCTAGGGGTGGGTAGTGGTGGTGGGGTGTGTGTGTGTGTGTGTGTGTGTGTGTGTGTGTGGGGTGGGGGGGGGGGTAGCCTTCTAGCTCAACCCCCACAGCTGGCTGCTCCTAACTGGTGTCTTGGCTGCCTGACTCTTCCTGCAGCCCCATAGAGAACAAGCACAGCAGAGCACAGGGGAAAGATGGAGCTCATCCAAACAGCTATGGTGTAATTAGCTGACATTTGTTGCTTGGAAGACAAGAGAGGGAAAAAGGAAAGAGCTGCTCAACTCAAACACCCAAAGGAATATGCAAATGTTGAGGGTGAGAGAAAATGAAAGAAAGACAGAGAAATGTGTCTAATGGCACAGAGATATAATTATATTACATTCACGTACGCATGTGGGTGTGTAATTGTGTGTGTTATGAACCCATTGAACTTTATGTGAGTATTTATGTCAGTGTTTTGCCACTGCAAGGCACGAACCACTGGTCTACGGAAAGGACTACAAAATATGTTAGGATAAGAATGAGGCTTTCTCTGCTAAGAGACGATACCCTCGTCTGCTGTGTAGCGCTGTTATTTTTTAGAGCATGTCTTAAAGTATTCAGCCACATCAGCTAGGCATCACACAAGTGAGATGCACAGTACCCGAGTGAAGCAGCCATCCACAAACGGGCTGATTCTCCGGTTCCAGGAAGGTTGTGCGTGTGCATGTGTGCGCTCGCATGTCTGTTTGTGTGCGCGTGTTTAAGCGAGAGTGCCGTACTGCATGTAAACTATCTGTACTTAAGCCAAGGTGCTGTGCGAAGGAGCAGCAATGCTTACGCAGCCCCATCTGCTTGATCCAAGCTTGAAATGCAATGCTTTTTAATGACAAAATACTGAGTGGCTGGGAGCTGTGCAGAAAAAGGAGGCGTGTGTGTGTGTGTGTGTGTGTGTGTGTGTGTGTGTGTGTGTTATGTGAGTGTGAAATAGAGAGGAATAAAGGGAGAGGGAGAAGGAGAGAGAAAAACATCTCGAAGGTCAGGAGCAGCGGGCGGCCGTAGGGGAGAGACACGTGAGACAGAGATAGTCTTGCGTCAGCCCCACAGCAGTCCGTTCTTTATGTGTGTGTGTGTGTGTGTGTGTGTGTGTGTGTGTGTGTGTGTGTGTGTGTGTCCTGTGGGGCCAGCATTTCCATCTGCATCCCACCGTGTGTTACAACAGAGTAGCATGCCAGTGTTTCTATTCTGAGTGTCTCTGAAAAGATAGATAGATAGATAGATAGATAGATAGATAGATAGAAGGACAAATTACTGCTTGGAATTACTTCGAAGCAGTCAGTCACTGAGCTATAGATAATTTTTTACATGACTCTTGTGGCAGTGGAAGGGGAAATTACACCTTCTAGCCTGAGGGGAAAGAATTTGTGTGTCTCGTTGCCTGTCACAAAACCTGAATAGGGTTTCATCAATCCTAGCAACTACTATCATTTTTCAGCTCTTATTCATGAGCCCTCTTTGTTTCTCACAGTGTCTTTTTTCCCAGTGCCCTTTAAACTGGTGCTCTGTTAGATTGGGGAAGTGTTAGAGATAACTCCTAAACATTTAGTACTTTGTACTTGCCTCGAAGCTAAGATTGTTAAAAAGCTACTGTGTGATTGTCCTCGGGATAGGGAGCAGAGTAGATTCAGCAGACACACTCTAGCATTACTTTGGGCTTAGCCATCCATGTCTTTGTGTCGCTTTCACTCAAACTCATGCTTTCTACACACACACACGCACATGAGGAAACACACTGGCTGTTCCCCTTCTGCCTCTCTTGGCCCGCATGATCTCGACAGGGCTCAGTCCTGTAGCCAGACTTTTGATTCACCCCCACTGCCAAACAGCCTCTGCTCTTCTTGTCCCCATGAAGGGCTGTAGCGTGGGGTGAGGCTGCTCTTTTACAGACACTTGTGCCATGAATCACTGCTTGCACCCAGGGAGCCTCAGTCCACTCAGGGGCTGCCTGCCCGGACCATAATGTGCGTGGTCATGAGGGGGCCATTTTGAATGGAGGCCAGACAAAACAGGAGCTAAAGAACCCAAGCTGTGAGCTTTCCTAGAGAGGGCAACAACAGGAGTGTGTGTGTATGTCTCTGTGTTGTATTTGTTGTAGTACGGGCTTGATGTTGGCTATACAATGCTGAGTTCTGGGTGTCATAATGCAACATAATTGTATACCAGTAATTTATGAAACATTAGGAGTAGACCTTTAAACCCCATGCATCACAAACCTTTTAGCCGCATACAAACGGGATTGCAATTTGAGCTCCTTGGACGCAGCTCTAATGCCTGTTTCACTGTTAGGTTTGAAAACAAGTGATGATCCATCCTTTGCCATCTCTTGCACTTACTTACCAACCTACCAATCACATTACCCTCACCCTGAGTAGAAAATGGTATCTAAGACATTTTTGCAAAGTTGTCGACGTCATCTTAGAGCATTTGGCCCTTTCATCAGCCTAACCCAGATGTTGTCTTTTTTTCTGTGGGTCACATGGTTCACCAGATTTAAAGGTTTTAAAGCCAATTATGTTCTAAATTTGATGTTTGTTTGTCCTTGATTGTTCTGATTTTGTGTTTTGTTTTGCTTTAATTTTGGAAGCTTAGCCAAATGGGTTAATATGACTATTAGTAATTGGTTATCATTAGCAGAGTTGTTATTATAAAAAGCCATCATTATTGTCTGTACTTAGTCTGTGCATGCATGCGCTGTTAGAAAATGCAGGGTTACTGTCTTATGGAGATAATTAAGCAGACCCCCCCACACCCCCCCACCAAGTCAAACACACACACACACACACACACACACACACACACACACACACACACACACACACACACACACACACACACACAGAGTTTCCTCATCTCTTTCTCTTACATACACACATAAACATCCACAGTGCCTTGCATTGACTTCCATTCTTTTCCTGGAGAGTAATTCCAAGCTTAGCTTTGCCTTACTCCCCTGTACTTTAACCTAACCTTAACTGGACAACATGTCATCACTTTAAAATTTAATGATTTACATTATGAGGACTTGCCTTTCTGTCCCCAATAAGGAAGACATGTCTGCACATTGTGGTTGTGAAAGGAGTGTTGGTGAGATCTGTACTCAAAAATGACATGGTGACCTAATGTTTATATTAACCTTTATAGATAGATAGGACATGATAATTTTGTTGAAAATCTGATATCATGCCAGTCTTAGACACACACACACACACACACACACACACACACACACACACACACACACACACACACACACACACACACACACACAAACACACACACACCAGCTGTTTCCCTTATGAAAGCTTTCAGGTTTATTGGGTCTATCTGCCGCATTTATGGCCAAACCACATGTCTTCAACTGTCTGTATTCCTTGGTCTGTGTTTCTGCTCAACCCCTTGTCTCTCAACATCCTCTCCCACTTCCTGCCCCCTTACTCTCTTCCCCAGGTCTTCTTTCCTCCTTCTCTACTTCAAACACCCACACACTAAACACAGTCCACTGCTATGGATGCGTTTTCTGCCTACGTTGTGTGCCTGTGGCTGGGAATAGTTTGTCCCTACTGGGCCTGTGCATCCCAGGGCCTGTTGTGCCAGGCCAGGTTGTAACCTGGATACAGCTGTAGTCAGGAGAAGCCATTAGCTGTGCCAGGAGGCCCCCAGCTCCCAGTGAGAGCTCATTACGGTTTCTGTGCAGTCACACTTCTCCTATGAAACACAGCAGTGTGCCTGGTGAAACTAGCCAGGACACTGAGCCTCAGGGAAACCATTATGGCTTGATTTGGAGTTCTGAGAGGAAGAAAGAGGAAGAGATAGAGGGAGAGGGTTTAGGTTTCATCGAAAGAGTAGAATGAATACTAAGAATGATATTAATCATTAAACATAGCCAGCTTTCCCTGTAGTTAACTGTGAGAGAGTGAGTGTCTATGATTATTGGATTTGATTTTCTCTTTGTTCAGTGGGTGTACATGTGTTTGTGCGTGCGTGTGCGTGTGCGCTCTGAGTCCCAGTTCAACCGTCTGGTCTGGTGTGCAGATGGTTGAGTTGAGGCCTGCTGAATGTGATACCCATTTTCTTTTCTCTGTCTCTTTATCTGTCTGTTTTTCCTTACTTTAGTTCTGTTTTGTTTTCCTTTCTATGCTACCTCTTTCTGCTAGGTTTCATTTACCAGTTAACATCCCTGACTGCCTCCACTCTTTCATCACTGCATCTGCTGAGGGCCATCTAGGGCAGAGGAGAGTTTTCCACCGCTCTATTTTCTCTCTCCCTGCTTCTTTATGCGCCTCTCAGGGCTCAGTGCGGCAGCTATATGCAGTGGCTTTGGAATGAAATGTCTCTTAACCGAGCCATGTGCCCCGGAGCTACGGTAATTGCAGGTGAAATTCAGCTTCCTCTTTAAAATGCCATCTCTCATTTCCAGTTACCGGCCCCCTTCGTATCTCTCTCTCTTTTCTCTGCCTCCCTCCCCTCCTGTCTCCCTCCCTCTCTCTCTCTCTCCCTCTGGCTGTCTTTCAGAGGCGTGTGAATCCCTCAGCCCCTGTCGCGTCTCTCTGCCCCAACAGACACTCCCACAATGCACAGCGCTGATGGTTGCACAGTGATATCAGCCATGCAGAGGAAAAGGGAGGGCCGCTGTCTTGACACATACACATTCAATATGTGCGCGTGTGTGTGTGTGTGTGTGTGTGTGTGTGTGTGTGTGTGTGTGTGTGTGTGTGTGTGTGTGTGTGTGTGTGTGAAGAGAGAGTGCCAAGATAATATGTGCATGACAAAAACTGAAAGTGTGTGTTTGTGAGTGAGAGACATTAAGCATATATATCTTTGGTTAGATGAGAGAAAAGGTAATGTGTGTTGTTGTGTGTTCAAGTGTGTGTACGTGCGTGTGTGTGTGTGTGTGTGTGTGTGTGTGTGTCTACAGCGTCAGCAAGGCGTGAGCTGTGTAGAGGTGACATCAAGGTGAACGCGGCGTGCAGAATGCTCTGCCGACTCGGGAGGCAGCAAATGGCTCTGTGGCAGATGGAGTCTTTGTCAGGGAAGAAAAATGGCAGCTCAAGAGCGTCAGAAAGACCCCCTTCACCCCCCCACCCCACACACACGCACACACACACACACTGTACATAGACACTAAATACTCTGTGTCCTTTTTGCACAGTTGGCCATACACAACAAAACATTCATAGATGCAATACAATCATACACACAAAACATATACACACAGACAAATGTTCATACACATACTGACACCCCCCCCAAACACACACACACACACACACACACACACACACACACACACACACACACACACACCCCTCCTCCTTCACAGTGAGCTAGGCTGGCGGGCGGTGACCTTCCCCTGCTCGGAGGGTTCCCTGGCTGTTTGATCAATTATCCCTCTCCCATTGTTTACCAGGAAGCAGGGGTAGAGAGGAGAGGAGAGAAGCCTCAAAATGGCCACTGTCAGGTGGAGGGATCCATTTCCCTGCCAGCGTGGGGGTGGGGGTTAGGGAGAGAGAGGGAGAGACAGAGGGACCATAGCCACGAAGCACGCTTAGAGGGAAGGGAGGAGCATGATCGCCTGGCAGTTGGGATGATATGACATTATACTAAAGGTTCAGCTCTGACAGTGGTTAACATTTGTAATGCTGACATCATCCGTTAAGAGGTGATCGTCAGATCTCTCAACTTGGAGGAGACAGTCACTAGTTGTCTGTGTATGAATCCTAAAAACGAACATTTGTGCCAAAATCAGTGCTGTATACATTTCTAAATGAATTGTCATGATGTTCGTGCAGTGCTGCAATGACATGCACACACACATGTGTATGCTTAATGCCACAGTACTGCAGGTACACTTCCTATTTTTAGCGTGGAGAAGTGAAGGGGGTGTGTGTGTGTGTGGGGGGGGGGGGGGGTACATACTCTAAAGGTCAGGTGGCAGAGAGAAAAAACCGACTGGGAACAAATGATGCACTAAGCGAATGACACTCTGAGGTCCTGCTTTAATATGTATGTATCGCAGGTTGATGGCTGATTTCATTAGCGCTTCTCATTGTTATGCATAGATTGTCCTCCTGCAGCAAAATGAATATTGTATTCACATGCGCGCGCGCACACACACACACGCATATATGTGCACACACATACACACATAACAAGCTGCGATTTTCAGGGAATACTGTATGTTTGCATCTTGCACAAAAAGACTTGAAGAAAAGGGTGATGTTTCCACAGGCTGTTATCTGTGTTGGCTATAATTAAAACAATTTACAGAGCTGTCATTGTAACACAGGTTTCAGCGCTGCTGTGGACAATTGCTGTCAGGTAGTTGGTGTGATTATTTAGGGGTCCTTGCTGATGCACGCGAGAATTATTTCCAAAGCGGAAAAGAAAAGCTATCTTTGTTCAGATGACTTGAGCAAAATAAGTCATGTCATGTCTGTGGGTTCAGATTACGTCATTTCAGTTTACCTAAATCCTGTCTGTGTTTGTGTGTGTGTGTGTGTGTGTGTGTGTGTGTGTTTTTCGTGTATGTGTATGTATGTGTGTGTGTCTGGGAGAATAATATGTTTAGTTCCATCAATTAGTTTACTGTAAGCGTTTATGGGACTATATTATAATATTTGCACACAGAGAATACATGTGGTGAGTGTGTGAAAATGCCTGGCCACTTTTTTCTAATCCTCCAAGATGACTGTGTTTCAGAAGGGATTCCAATCCTTAGTGGGGCATGAGCAAATGCTCTGTGCTCGATATTAATAGCTATTGTGGGCGGAAAAAGGGAAAAAAAAAAAAGCTTCTGCATTTTTCCATATGTTTTGTAAGGAAACAGTCCAGATGGATCATCTCTTGGTCTGGAGCTTTCGCTTTCTTCAACCCAGCTCAAATCCAAGTGGTGTTGGACGTGCCAGACACACACAAACACACACGCAAACACACCCCAGTGCTCACTCTCCTCCCGTCTGAAGTACAACAGGCTGTTACTGATTAACATGTCTAAACTCAGCCAGTTCAAAAAGCCACTGCAATTCTTCTTCCAGCTTGCCCTCATGGATGACGTGACAGTCTTTCTTCCCAACATACCTCACGTTCCCCGTAATCACCGAGATATGTTTGTCGCCTTTCTGTTTGTTGCCTGAGAAGCCATGTTGGCATGTCTTCTCACATTACACACTTGGTTTCATCCCCTTAACCCCGTAATTCCCAGCCTGCATGGGCCGCCTGACCTCTTGAGTCATGGATGTTAGACTCATCGGCATCGCAGGGGACAGAGTTGGGATTTATCCTGCCAAATAATTGTAAGCATGGTGGACAGGAGTAAACTTTTTTTTTAACTGGATATTTAAATACCTCCAGTGATACTCTTTGTGAATGAATTTTAACTCTCCTTGCATCGGTTTTTCAGTTCTGCACAAACGTAATTTAAAAGTCCCCCTTGAGAAAGCAAAGCACGCACACTCGCTTCTTCTTTCCTGAGTCGGCGCACGTCCGAACAACCGCACGTGTACACGTAGATGCATTTTGTAGTGTGACAGGATGCCACATAGTTGGCGTTTACCAGTAGGCTGGAATTTCAGGATAGCACGCAGAGAGATAAAGTCAAATTGTCGTTGGTTAACTCACTATTTCTGGGCCACAGAGCATAAAGGGTGTCTGTTTATGACACCCATGCATGCCATGTACGCATCACTTACATACGCCACTCTGCCTTTGCTAGTCAATTGATAATAAAAAAAGGAGTAACACGGCTGCTCCTAGACATAGGTGCCAGCACAGACAAAAGCCGCAGTCTTGTCTGTGAATGCATCTAAGTTTTCTTTTTTTGACACATCATTTCTGGAACCAGGAAGTATGCCACAATGACTGACAGGATGTAGGATGATATTGTGTAGGTGTTTAAATTGTGCTTTTAGAGGTCACAGTGCCCTTAAAATAGATTTTGAGCATATTATTCTGCGTTGCAACAAGTTAAAGGGCAGGCTTTGTAAGTGTTGATTCTTCATAACCCAGTGGTGCTATATTTACATGAAGAAATCATGAAATTCACTTAGTCAGCAGCGGAAAAACGAGCTTCCTCTCCAAAACCACCCACACCGCTTTCAGCCTTGTTGTGACTTGTTTGTCTGTCGTTGGAGGATTTTGACTTCTTCCAGAACAATTGCACTTAAACACCCTCAGTTCCAGAGAGGACGGGAGCTGGTTACACGGCGGCAAAGTAGCGCTAAAAAACACCAGCGGAGGGCGTGAGACAGAAACTTTGAATACACTCTTTCTCCCACCCTTGTTGTAGCCTCTTTCTGTATGCATGTCAGGTGCATGCATGCTATTGTTACTTTCATCACTGGTGTGTGTTGTCATGTGCAGCTGTTTGCTCTCCAGTTAGTGTAGTGTGCAGTGAGTTAGTGGAGTTACGGCTGTGTGGAGTTTCTCTTCACTCTGAGCTTCTCTCTGATTTATTCTTAACATCTGTCTTTGGCAGGTGTGTGGAACCACAAGGTCCTTTCTTCCTGAGCCTGTGATGTAGCTATCATTGCGGGCAGTGTGTGTCTGCGTGTGCGCACGCTTTTTGTGCAAAACAACAGAGAAGGCCTTCCTCCACCCCCTCCTTGGGATGAGTCATATTTGAGCTCTGTGTAATCTAAGCCCGTGTTTCATGTGTGTGAACAGACAGACCCTGAGCAGTGGTCTTGGTCCTGACTCCCTCTGGGGCACTGAGTGGGTGAGACACAGCTATCAACAACAGGCCCAGGCAGCTTCGGTTTCAGCCTCGCTACACAAGGAATCTACTCGTCATGACACAAGCACAGATACACACACACACGCGCACAAAAAAAACAAGCAGACATTCATGTAGAGCCAACACTATTCTTTGCTCTCCTTAACTCCTCCTGAAATAATATCAGGTAACAAGACGGGGGCTGATGGCAAGCTTTGCGATTGGCTCAACTAAAAGGAAGTGTTAGGATCCAGAGGGTGGAGTTATGGGTCTAGTTTCACATGAAAAGACAGTTGAACACAGGTAACTGCGAGTGTCAGTGTGAGTGTGTGCAAGTGCATATGAGTGTGTGTGCGTATGTCATGTGTAGATCCACCTGGGGGAGTGCAATTGCAGCGCAGTAATGTCAAAGCTGGGTTTGACACAGTCGACAATGGAGACTCAAATATTTTGGCTTTTTATATGAAATCACACAGGGGAAGTGTGGTGATACAGGAAATAGGGCCATGTCAAGGGGGGGGGAAAAGGAGCACTACTTGGTGGATATTCTGCACACCATTTCAAAGCACCCCATTGCTGGTGTGACTAACTCTTTTAAGGCACAGCTGGACTTTTAAAAGGGTCTTCAACATTTGCCCCCAGGAGGGAGGAAAATGTCCTGGATAGAGCCACAGAAAGGTGATACTGGAAAAATGAAGCTGTTTCCCATTATGATACTGCTTTTGTTATATAAGTGTCATGTTTTATCACACTTTGAACTGCACTGAAAGGAAAGTGCTTTTTCCCCCTAATTCATGTGAAATGTTTAATGAAATTTAGTACAAATTTTGCTTGGGTGTAGAAAAAAATAGAGGTTTTTGGCACATGATGTCCCAATTTTGCCATTTGATAACACTGGAAGGGTATAGGCAGGGTCACATTTACAAGAACACAAGGATTGGATGATAGCACTTGTCAAATGTCATGCCTTGATTCTTTTTTCTTTTTTGCCATGACCATTTATTCCAAACTGCATGGCATCAGATGTCACAATAACAGCACAGAAAGACAGAACAAACCATGTCAGAGTAACATTATGCATGCCTCGAGGCAAACTGTGGTGACCACAGTGTTGTACAGTTCTGGTCTTAATCTCAGCTCACTGAACTGTGAATTTCCTTGAGTTGTCTCATTTTAAGCCAGCTCAGATGCAGAAACAAAGAGGTCTTATAATAGTATGGTCTTGTTTTCGTGTCAGTTTCTTGCTATCTTTTGTTGAACATGTACCTTTTACAGTTTCTTGAAGGTCACACTAAGTTTCTTTGTTTTTTTTTTGATGTGGTTAAAAGAAAGAAAAGAAAAAGGACGATATCTTTTATTTTGAATTTGGAACAAGTGAAAATTGTTTTTCGTTGGTCACATGCTTGCCAGCTGCGTGCATTTTGGCAAGTTACATAGCAACTTGAATTATTTTTCTCAACAGTCATAAAAACAGAAAACACATACTTTTTTCACCAACATATCTTATTGTTGCAATTACAGGCACGTGTGAAAATAAACAACATTTGGTTAGTCTTGATGCCCGTTTATGGCCAAGATGCGTTCCAAGTGTGCACAACGTCTCTGATTTAATCCTGGCTCGGGTCCTTTGTTCCATCTAACCCCCCTCCAATATGTTTGGGCGTTATAGTCTAAAAAAAAAAACCTCTTGTCTTTACAAACCGCTCTCATTATTGGGGGCAGCAGACAACATTACAAGTCTTTATGACACTACAGCCAGCAGTAAGCATAGTGACTATTTGCTGCCTGGTCCTCATTAAAATATATTTAGATTGCTGTTTATGTTATCATGACCTCGCCTAATCACATAGCGTGTTGTTGTTACAGTATAGTAGTGGGTTTTTTTGTTCTCTTATAACATCTTTTCATATCATCGTTAACACTCGTGTAATAATGTGTTAGCACCACCAAGGGTTTTTTTTTTTATCTCCACAGATATCCCATGTTGTATAATTTGTAGTTTTCACTTTTTTGAAGGTGAAAATTACATTCTTCTTTCTTCTAAAACAGAAATTTAGCAAGATATTCATATCTTTGTACTTATCCATATGTTTATATTTTACAGCACATCAGAGCCAAACCATTTCAGCGTTGTCTCACATCACAATATTTGATCCATCACTCATATAAACAGTGAAAAGATAAGGAATAAGTAGATTAAAAAATGTGTTTGTTTGTTTGTTTGTTTATTGAGCCACGTAACACTGACCTATGAATCATTCAAGCATAAAAATGGAATCACACAAAGGGTAACCAAGTGTTTACCAAAGATCCAATTTTTAAATTGAGATTTAGGCACTTTCTTACTAGCAGCCCTCATAATTTGTTCCCATTTCTTTAGTTGAATCTATGAAAAATGCCAAAGAATAGTTTGAGAGCCATAAACTACTAGTGCATCAAAAAGGTGATTCTTAAACAACTGAAAACATGTCATACTTCAGCATGATGTGCAGTGCGTCTTTTAAAAAAAACGAAACAAGTGGAGGACAAAAGACGGGCTGACAGGCCTAAAGACTATCTACAGCACATGAGAAAAGACTGAGCTATGCCAAATTAAACAAGAACTGGACTGAAAATCACTGACAACAGGTCTCATGGAGGGAATCCGAATTTTAAACTTCTGTTTGAAATTGTTTCAGTTTCCACAAAGAAGGTCAGGAGAAAGGTACCACAGTGAATGTCTGTGGCCATGTGTAAAACAGGCGGAGGCTCTGTCATGGTTTGGGGCTGCATTACAGCCAGTGATGTTGGAGATCTTGAAAAAGTTGATGGAATTATGAACACAGAAAAGTGCTGTCAGATTTTGATCAAGCATCCACTACCATCTGGAAAGCATCTGATTGGCAACATCTTGCCAGTGATCTTAAACACACTACTGATGCAGAAAAGCATACCTGGATAGAAACAGACACACAAGGGAACACTTTCAGTCATGGATCGACCTTCCCAGAGTCCAGACCTCACCATTATTGAAAGAGTCATCTCGACAAAGAACAGAACAAACTCAGCCAACATACAAATAAGAGCTTTGAATATCCTTCGAGAAGCCTGGGGAACTATTCCTGAAGACTACTTAAAGAAACTAGAGGACAGAGGACTTTTCTATGAGAGTTCAGGCTGTGTTAAACTAGATATTGACTTTCAAGGTTGTTACAGTTGTACAACACCTTTTTTGTTTTTTTCCTTTGTGCTGTAATTATATTTATGTTGGCACATGCTTATAAATCACTGCACCTACTTTCTATTTTTTCTAACAAAATGTAAAGAAACGAGGGGTGGCTCAAGACTTCTACAAATACAAAGTTGCATATTCTTCTATTAATAATATTATTGTGTGTCATGTCATTGTGATTCGACAAGCTTTTTTAAAATGATTTTTAACCAGCTCACCCAGTCATTAATTGCACAGGGCCGTTGGTCCCTAAAGTTACGCTGAAAACATGTAGCTCAATATTGAATAAACAAAAACCTTACAGTCACTCGCCCAGCAAATCAACACGCACAATCTTGCCAGGACATCTGTGAAGTCTTAAAAGGGACATAGAAAACAAGTCAGCTTAATGTATTGCTTGGTTTGTCAAAGAAAAAAACAAGGAGTGTTGTCACGCATCACATGAGCTCCGAGTTGTGCGTTGGCAAGTTATAAATAAAGTGATGGGATTGTTGAAGATTTGCTCTTGATACAGTCTTCCTTCCTTCCTTTCCGTCTGGAGCAGGATAAAGCGGGAATGAATGCCAGGCTTTATTTGTCTGGAACTATTTGCCCAGCTCATCAGGAAAGGTTGAACTAACTGTCACAGTTAGTTTACAGCAACTAATCTGTGGTGTTCATTAGAAAACCTACGCACATACAAACATTTTCTCCCCTCTGTGCTTTGGCTGCATTTTGTGATTCTTGTGTAATATGGATGTAAATTAGTGGCTGATATCGCAGCTTATGTGTTTGCGTGTGTTTGTGTTTGCACGTGTGTGTGTGTGTGTGTGCCTGTACGTGGGCATGCACATTCATGTGTGTGTGGTAACAGCACAAAGATGTCCCAAGGGTTTTTCCCCCCTTTTCTCATTACAAATGCTAATGTCACATTAATGAAATCGGCTTAGTTTAAGGTTTATAGCGTAGCCTACACTGAGAGATTTGGCCTTGACACTTCCCACATATTTCAAGTTGAATCACATTTTTTTTTTCCTGTGGGCATACAGTTCTGAGTTAAACTGGCCCTGAGTGAAACTTCAGAGGTAAACTTTAGGCCACGTTTGCCAACCTTTGTCATCATTGTAAATTGTTGGGCCACAGGCTGCCCGCTGCTCAGCTTCCAATGATGAGTGCTAGCTTAGCAACAGCAGTAATGGCTTCAGTGAGGGTCTGGCTAATGTAAACATTGTGGTAATGTGCAAGCGGCGGTTTGTAGAGTCACAAGCTGTTAATCATTGCTCAACAGAGAGCTTGTCAGGCACAACAACATGCCAGAGAGTTAATCATAGTTATAGATCCCTTCTTTTATGCAGAGGACATATTTAACAGCTGAGTTTCTAATCACTTGGCCTTTCCAGTAAGCACGTACAGTCATATTAGCAGCCATGATTCCAAGGGTCAAAAAGAGAGAGAAAAACAAGAAGCGAGTAAACAGCTGCTTTAAAATGCACATATCTAAAAGAATTGTTTACCATTACATGTACAACCAGGGACATTTACTAGGTTGTTGAATCATAATGTATTAATTTCATATTGTCATGCTGTCTAGCATATTGAAGATGAGCCGGTGATAGGTAGCATTTTCTAACCTTTCGCTGAGGTTTTACTTCTTGCCTCAGTTTGAGTTTTTTTCTTTCTTTTTTTTTTTTTGCAAAAACAAAGGCTTAACCAGTAACTGTGAGAAGAAAGATTTTTCTTTGTAATTAAAAGCCAATTTTGTAAAATTGATTAGATTATGCTAATCAGTGGAGATAATATCTTAAAAGCAGTGTGAGGAAAGGAGATAGAGGGAGTGTGAAGAGTGGAAAGGAGTGACAGTCCAGCCGCCATTACAAGCTGCTGATTTCTGCAGAGTGCTTCATAAAATGTCAGAGCGCTTCTCCCTGAGCAAGACACTGAAAAATGGCAGCGCTGTGATGTGCTGGCACCTCACCTGCTGCACTGTGTGCGAGTGTGTGCATGTGTTTGTTAGAGAGCGAGAGAGAGACTGAGCGAGAGAGGAAGAGTGTAAGTGTGTGTTCATTTGTGCGAGCGTGTGCTTGCTCCTGTGTACATGCCTGTATGTGTGTTTTTACATCTGTGCGTGTGTGCGTGCGTGTGTGCGTGCGTGTGTGTATGTGTCCACGCTGGCCTCCCTCCCATGTTGCAGTGAAGCAGAACAGAGTGGCTGACTGCCTGCTGCTTTGCCTCCCTCTCTGTCAATACAGCACCATTCTCCTCCAGCCAGTCATTTTCACATGTTTAACATTAAGTAAAGCACACATTTGAACAGAGGAATACAGCTGATTGACATATTGAGTTTAATGCTGGTGGATTTTCTCCCATCACAGCTTACTGTAGGTTGCCAGATTGTTGCTCTGAAGACTACTCTGTGGCTTTTTAGACCTTCACCTGATTGCAGTGTTCAAACACAGATGCAACACCATGGATTGCTCGCCACTCTAAATACCTGTAAACATGCTTTCTTTTCTGCTCCCTTCTGTTAAGAGCACCTCGAACCTCATTTGCACTTTAGCATTTGTCTGTTTGTGTTGAGAAGAAAGCAGTTAATGAAGTCAATTTGTCAGGTGTTGGTAATGTTTTTAATAAAAGCAAGAAATAAGAGGAAGTGTGAACAGTGGAGCACAAGGGGAGAAGGACTGGGCAGGAGAAAGGTGTTAAGGTGGGGATTTGGAGAAGAGATAAGCCAGAGATGTGAGCAGTCATTTCATTAAGCAGTAATTGCTAAGTGAGCTGCTAACTATATAGAAAATCTATGATCTGGGATGCCACTGGCTGCATGGTTCACCCATAAGAGTTTTTTAGTTTTTACTGGCCATAACGGTCATTTAAACCAAATTAATTTATTCTTTTCATGGACACTTATTTTCTGAGCCCTGCAATCAGCAAAGGAAGGAAACTGAAGACTGCAGCAGCTTTGTGTGGTTGAGAGGAAGAGTGAAAAATTAGGGTTTGTGACTATACATGTCTTTTCATTTCTGTCAAATAACACATTATGTGCTGCAGTAGCAGCATTAAACAAAAAAAAAAGTGACTGGTAGTCTTGGATAAGCTATTCCAGCCATCGCACCACTTATCCGAATTCTGTCACATTTGCACAGTGATATCAGTTATCTCTTGCAAGTAAAGTTTCAGCCGAACAGAACTCTAAATGTTTTTCTTCCCATGGAAATGGACAGGAGGGCCTCAAACAATTGCTCTAGCACGACTGGCCGCTCTCTGGCTATTCCATTGTTCTGTCACTGTCAGTTTGTTTTGCTATTTGACATGCATGTCATTTGCATTATGCATATCTGGAGTACTGCGCTCATTTTCTCTCCTCCCCCCATCTTCTTCTCTCTCACGCGCTCCTTTTTTGCTTGCTATTCTCTAATAACTGATGTTATTTCCTGGTAGTTAAAATTATTTCCTGCATTCATTTAAATATGTACGTTTGTCTTATTAAGATTTTGTCAGTTAAATAGTAGTCAATGTGGGTAAACCTTGTTTTATGGCATAGATTGTGTGTCATTTCACATCACTGGTGTCATACATAACATGAGCTCAACAACATGCAACAAATCAGTGAAATAGTACACTTTTAAAATACGTGCAATCTCATCTATTACATTTTGTATTCAGTTAAGCCATTACATCACATGTTATTGAGGAATGCCATCATTACAAAACAGAGAATCAAAGCTTGCACTGATCAACTTAGTCTGAGGGAGATTACACGTTGCACTATTGGGGGCAAGGATAGCTCAGTAGGTAAAGTGGTCGCCCCATGATCGGAAGGTCGGTGGTTCGAATCCACTTAACGGCTACCCTGAGGTACCCTGAGCAAGGTACCGTCCCTACACACTGCTCCCCGGGCACCTGCTTAGTGGGCTGCCCACTGCTTCACTGAGTGAATGGGTCAAATGCAGAGAAAAACAAGTAATTTCCCCATGGGGATCAATAAAGTATCTATTATTATTATTATTATTATTATTGACACAGTGTCTGTTAAGATTAAAGAAAAATGACTGGATGTTAGATTTTACAGCCTTTGCAATTTCCTGGGTTGATTCTGATTTTCGTTCTAGAAGTTTTAATTGACAGCATTTGCAGTCATTTTTGTGACCTTTCTGTTCATAATAATTAATATTAAAGCATTGAATGGAGGCTAGACATCTCAGTCCAGGTGAAAATGAACTGCAATATCTCCCATTTCTATCATGTAAAGTGTCTTTAGGTTTGTAAATAAATCTGGAAAACAAAAAAAACCCCCAAAAACTAAGGGGGGTGGGTCACTGTGAGACTGTGTTCAGCTGTTTCTTGTACCTTGAAAAGTGTGGATTGAGCTGGGATCATGCTAAGTTTGAAGAAGAGATCCTCCTGCAAACCTGACCTGTTCATACATGAATTTTTATAAGTGTAAAAACAGGGAACCCACCAATCGCTTCACTGACAGATTATTGGATGCAGCATTAGCATTACGAAGTAGGTCAGATAAAATTAAAGTCCTTTATGTATACATACCATTTCGTTTTATGGTAGAAACATCTTTTCAGGATGTTGACCAATCAGATCATCGGAGAATGCAATACAGTTGATCTAATTCCACTTACTGGCCCAATAAATGGTGAATCTCTGCTTAAATACTTTGCTACTTAGCATCGGTTTGCTGTGGCTCTTCTGTTTTGGATCAGTTTTGCTGTAGTTTTTTTTTCTCTGCATTCAAAACACAGGATTTAACGGCATTAACTACAATCAAAGTTAATATTTACAGCAATTATAGTATTTTTGCACTGCTCTCTTTGGAAATTTCGTGAGAAAAATTAGATATGATTATTAGATTTTGAGATGGTTTGCGACTTCAGAATTGTGCAAACGTCTGCAAAGGTCTCTTTAAATACCGGAGAATTGCATCTGCTGGATTTGATATGCAGGATGTATTCTGTGAAGTGAATTGTTATTCTAGAATCTGAGCTCAATGTTTTAGGCCTCGAGGTACATTTTTTTGCACATCATCAGTTTGGCTGTGCACTGAGTTACATACAAAGCTCTGTAGTGAAAGGTGAACTAGCACAAATGTAATTTAAAAAAGTGTTTTAAATCATAATTAACCTTAAAAGGCATTGGCTCACTACTCACTTTGCCTCTGCTGCATCTGTTGGGTGTCTGTTTGTGCATGTGCGTTGCATTTTTTTTGTTATTCTGTGCTTCCAAAGTCCTCTGAAGTCATTATAGATTCTTGTAGACACATGCAGCCAGTGGCGAACAGATCTGGTTCAGTCTACAGAAAAACAGTAATGAGCATTGAGACTGGCAGATGAGTTTGAGTGGCTAGCAGAGGGAGAAGGGCAGATTCATCAGGGATGATTGCCTGATACACACTTCTGGTTTTTTGATGTGAAGACCCTGCTAGGTTACCATGGGGAGAATAATTAGCTTTGGGTGGATGCAGATGCGAATGAGCATAAGAGATGGGAATTTTCTTATTGAGCTTACTTTATGATACTTAGAATGGTGCATAAGGGTGTGCTTGTGTGCACACAGATACACACAGATTATCCTCTTTTTTTTGCAACACTTGCACATAGACACACTCACTATCATCTCTTTCTCTTCTATTTATGGCCAGGAAATGGGAGTAGTGCTATGTCTGGTTGAGCTGAGTAACACTATTCTGTCACACATAGGTTTGACATCAAACACAAGTGACAAGCCTATCCTATTCCTCTCCACCGAGTCATCACCATGTCCCAAAATCACATTATTGTCACTGGGAACCCAGCAGAGACGGATGGTGAGTAGGGGTGTTGATTCCAGCCTTTGGCATCTACACTATGCTTGAAAAGGCAAATAAAGCCATTTGGCAAGAGCTGATTTCTTGTCATTTCAAAAATATACAGAATGCGTGTGGCACGCCATTTGGTTTTATATTTTATCTAAAGCCTCTTACCACTGCATGGATGCGCGTATGTGTAGAGGTTACACCAGGGCCTGGTAAATACTAAGTCTGGAAACTCTTCTGTCACACGCCACACTCTACCATTTGTTACACACAGGACCATATCATTACCTTTTTTACCTGGCAGGCAGTAAGCAGCTCTAGCGTGGTAAGCTTCAGTGTTACATGAAAGCAGGCAGGCAGTGGTGTGGCTGTAATAAGACCTGTGGCCAGCACCACTGCCAAGGCTAGCTGAGGAAGGGTGAGAGATGGTGCCCATCCCCTACATGCCCCGCTCTGCCATCTGTCACTGGGCAGGAGTGGTGCCGAGGGAGGGGTCTGAGTCACTCTAGTTGTTGTCACCTAGACAGGCCACACTGGGGCATGCTGTCTCTTTGTACTCCCTTTCAGGCATTGGCACAATGCTCTGTGAGTTCACCATGCAGTTATGCAGTTTTTGTGCAAAACCAGTTTAATATGATTATTCAGTTATTCAGTGTTCTTTACTTTTTGTACTTCATTAATTAAAAAAGAAAAAAAAGTGTGTGTAATGGAGTGTCTCAGTGATAAAACACTCCAAGTAAAATAGAGCTATAACAATTAGCTGATTAATAAAGCCACACAATCAGTGCTAAACCATGATGTAACAGAGTACACACTGTCTCTTTAAATGTTCTCTGAGTTGATGTTTGACATGGGACAAAGGTTGTCACTTTTTTTTTTTTTTTGCCAAGATCCCTGATTATGTCATTTCCTGGCTGATGGTATGTATGCGGAGAAGGAAGGGGAGGGGTGGTGGTGGGGGAGAGCAAAGGGAGGAGAAATGGGGTCAAGCAAGCTTGTGCGTGCATTCGGTCAGCATTCATTGCCAACAAGCATGCAAAGCGCAGGCATCCACATCCATACGAACATGTCGTGCCTACAAAAACATACACCCACACGAACCTATAGGAACACACGGACAGATGGGAAGTTCAAGCAGTGAGGCTGAACAGCAGCTTCACAAGATCAGAAATAAGAGATCTTGTTGCTGATTCAGACAGTGTCAATGATCTCACTTTGGCGAACACTAGCGCAACAGAAAGTACTGCTTTGTGTGTGCTATGCCTTTTGGAGTGAGTGATTCACCACTTACTTACTGGCCGTTTTCCCCCTACCTGATAACCAACGTGTCTTGATATTAGACTTATAACAAGCATTATTAATTCTCAGAAAGACTTTGACTGGCTATGCGATAAGTCAGTATGGTTGTTTTGAGCAATAATAGGAAAAAATAACACTGTAAAACTGATGATTACTCACTCCAATCCTTTTTGTTACCAACAACCTTCATCATGACACACTTGCTATGTTGACATTTTTTCTTTCTTTTTTTTGGCTGACTGAACACAGAGGTCTGCTTTAGACACAGTTGCACATCACAATAAAAGGTAGGGAGCGAGAGATCTGGAGGGGAGAGTGAATGTTGTAGAAGCAGCGATGATATACTCTTTGTTGTCTATGGTGAGGAGAAAAAAGAAAGGGAGCTGGGAGCCGCTGTGTGTGTCTTTGAATGAGGTCAGGGCATCATGGGGAATAATGCATTTCCCTTCTCTTGCGCCAGGCGCTCCTTCCATTACGGCTGGAGAAGAGACATTGTGTCCACACTCTGATTACCACTGATCCATGCTGATGACTCTGTTGGCGGATTATCTCAGTTAGTATCAGCCATCTGTTACTGTGTGTATGCGTATGTGTGTGTTTTGTGTGTGCATTGAAGGGGTGAGGAGAAAAGGGGCAGGAGACACACATACACAGGAGGTTGAATAGTTTGAAGATGCGACACACACACACTCACACACATACGTGCCCACAAACACTTCCATAGGCACATGCATTGGGAGTCTTTTGTTAAACCGCCGCATGTGTAACAGAGCACCGCTACATACACGCAGCACAGACACACAACACCACAAAACAAATGCATGATGTAAGGCCGCGATACCGAGCAGCACGGGCCACCAAATGCACTCACACTATCTCTCCTTTATGCTATTCCGCCCTCCTTTCAGATCACACTGACGTGTGAAGGCTCCTATATGAAGGCCAAGTGCAATCATAAAACTGCAGAGCTGTTTATAGCTACACTATCTCCTGAAGGGCCGCTGCGTCTAACCACTATTAGCCGCATGCGTTGACAGCTGGGTGCTGTGTTGTATTTGTGGACGTGACTGCGAATCCGGTGCTGGAACACATCTTATAAATCATAGTTCAGCTATTAGCATAAATTCTCCCTCTTCTTGCATCTGCGAGACCTGCTGTTTCTGGTTGCGGCGTTCTCTGTTGATTGGTTGGTGTTGTTCAAGTCAAATTGATTTAGCCGTTCACGGAGATTATAACGCTTGCCTTATACCGCCACTGTGGTGTGCCGTTAATTACCTATAAAATCAAGCTAATTCTGATGCTAAATCCATTTTAATTTCTCATAATTAAGTCAGGATTGGATCCTTAAATACCTTGGCGCTCCATTATTGTTGCAATCATTGTTGTTGCTGTGCATTTGGTGGTACATTGCTGAGCCCAATCTTATTATTGTTATTAGATTTAATTGCTCTAAGTGATCAGTTTGTAGTTGTCAGAGGAAGATGGACTCGCCCCGCAGTCGTTTCTTTCCCCCCGCTGTCCTTTCTCTCTCTCTCTTTCCGTCTCTCATCCCAGGAAGAGGCCCTTTGAGAGATTGTGAGAGATGAGAGGAGATGAGGGGGAGGGTAGCTCTGCTTTACACCTCTGCAAAGAAGGGATTGCTTTTTTGTTGTTTGTTAGGGGGGGAAATCAATTCTGTTCACATCATCACGTTTTGACAAGGCGAGGCATTAAGTGCAGATATTGAGAAATGACAGAAATGGTTTACAGGCTGTCCTTCATCTTCTCCACTCTTTCCCTTTCTTCTGCCTTTCCCACCTCCCCCCATACCCCCTCTACACCCCACAACAAAATCAGAGTATATTGTCTTGCTTATTCCTTTTTCCTTCTCAATCTCTCAAACTCTCTTTCCCTCCCTCTGTCTATGTTTCTCCCTTCCTGTGAAAAGGTAGGGAAATGATCCGCTTCACTTACCAGCTGACACCACGTAAGCCTGATCGTCCTCCGAGACACAAGCCTTTTGTTTTCATGTGCATTATGATAATTATGAAGGGCCACAGCTCCTCTCCATTTTCACAACACTTTTGATGATACTTGCTTTTTTTTTTTTTTTTTTTTGGCCAGACGCAAATACAGAAAAGTCACTTTTTCTTTAAATCTTGTGAAAGAATCCTTTTTCCATTTTTTTTCTTTACACCCTGACCTGACATTTAAAAGGTGACAGCCAGAGTGAAGGAGCATAGAGTGTGACAGCCATTCATGCAACAAAGTGTGGCACAGAGGTAACAGTTTCTTTTGGTGCGGGTGGGGTGGGTTTGAAATTAGGATAAACTCCCCATCTTCACTCAGCTGGAAACGTATTCTTGTAACTAACATGTAACATTCATTCACTGCCCGTTTAGGTTGATAATTTGTCTCTTTAACCCACATCCTGTCACCTCGCGTGAGATACAATTCGAAGGACCTTTGACCTTGCTCTTATTTGCACAGCCAACCTCTTTTTCACTGCAGCAGTGGCGGGGATGGCTGCCCAAGTCCGATGGCACACCAGCCTCCTCCCCGTGGACTGCAGCAGGTTTTCTTGTCATCCGCGTCTCTCTCTCTCTCTCTCTCTCTCTCTCTCTCTCTCTTGTCAGTGTTGCTCCTGGCGAAAGGCTGATACTTGATATTCAGAGGATAGCAGCTTTTGTCTCAGAGATTTAATCAGTGGCTCTGCTCCCACTGCAGAGGAGAGAGGGAGGGAGGGAGGGTGGCGGAGGGGTGGCAGGAGCGAGAGAGAAGGCGAAAGAGAGAGGGAAAGAGAGATGGAGGCAGAGACTGTTTATGTGTAATGACACAATAACAAAGCCTGCCTGTAAAACACAATCTGCAAACTGTGCTTTTGAAGGGGATTTTCAGTCCTGGATTAGTGTCAGGCAGAGGGATATGGAAAAAGAGAAGAGAGAAAAAGAGTCAGGTTGATGTGATAGACAGGGGAGGTGATTTTTGTGTATGTGTGTGTCTGTCTGCAGTGGGGGCTGTAATGTGTGAACGTGTGTGTGTGTGTGTGTCAATGTGTGTGTTTTATATTTGTTTGCCTCCACAAGTCAGCGGTTGTGTGGGCATAGCCACATTGTGTTCTCAGTTGTAAGCAAAAGGGGATTAGAGCTGAATAATGTAAGTAAAATATTTGACTGCAGAATGGCCAAATGTTTCTTGTGAGGGTTTGTGTTGTTGGTTGGTTGATAATGGCTGGCATGGTAACTCTGTGAAACCGATAATGGGAAAAAAGCTACCGTGTTGGTTAATGCACCAATCATCTAAAAGCCTATCCATTTAGTTCTGGTTCCAAGTGAAAGGAGGCAGAGAGTAATGCTGTCTTTAAAGGCCTCAAAGAGCTCTTTTAATTTGAATGACTTTAAAAAAAATTTTTTATCAGGGATGTGTAAAGGGATCCTGTTTGTAAAACGCAGGTACAGACATGTGTGAGTTTGCACACACTTCTGAGTCCCCGCGAGTGACAGGAAAAGTGACAAATATGTTATTCGTCTATGTTGTGTTTGACATTTTGCCTAACCTTTGTCATTTCAACTGTCCCACTTCAAACTCACCAGAGCAAGTTTCTTGTAAAAAGTGGCCGTCCCGCTGTGGAACAGATTCTCAGCAGGGGCATGTTCCTGCATCAAAATGTGAAACCTGCTTTGTTGTCCCTTATCAGAGTCCTTAAACATGTCATCCTCCGTCCTACCCCATATTGAATCAATAGAGGCTGGGAGCCAGTGAGCATGGCTAAATGGAAATATTGTTCAGGGGAAGTGAGATGTGAAAGGAAAAGTGTCAGGAGGTGTGTGTGTGTGTGGTTGCTTGTGCATGGGCGTGCTCGAATGTGTGTGTTGGAGGGGGGCACAGTATGCAGTTGTGTGTACGCATTTAAGTGTGTGTTTGTCAGTGTACGGGTGGGTGTTCTTTCCTATTGTAACCCTGCTGATTGGATTGTGTTTGACAGATATGGAGTCTGGAGAGCGGCTGGTCTCCCCTGCGCCCACCCTGTCTGCTGCTCGCACCTCCTCCCCTGCGGCCTCTTCCTCATCCTCTTCTTCTTCCTCTTCGTCATCACCTGCTCCGCACTCTAAGAGCAGCCTGGCCCCGAGCCCCTCAGCACTGGGATCCACCCTCAGCGCCTCTGGTAAGAAATAGTTGTGTCAATCTTCTGTCTCTGAAACCGTGCGTACAGAGGAGGAAAAATACCAACACACGGTGCAAAAAGTTTTCACATAACCATAACAAGATGCCCCGAAATATGGCCGCCTTCATGTCTCGATAGCATTCAGAATCTTTCTCATTTCTTTACCATGAAAAATGAGTTTTTTCCAGTGTTAATTACACAGTTATTTTGCAGCCGGTGTGAATACACCTCTCTTCCAGTTACATGGATTTCTCTTTTTTTTTTTCCTGACAGCTTGGGTTGCAATTGAAAAGCTGCTGCATTAATGAATCCCAAACAATTAGGGGGCTCTTTTGTGTGAGAAACACACACATGCTTCGCCATGTCTCCTGACAACCTTCAGCTCTCTGGCTCCAGCTGCCTCGGAGTCAGGCTCAGCACGCCACTGTGCATGGATGCATGTGTGTATGTGTGTGTCTGTGTGTGAGAAAGAGAGAGAGAAAGAGCCTCTGCCTGCATGATTTAACATTTGTTAGCCACTCAGTGTCTAGTCATCCCTGTCCAGCATCCAGCCGCCTTTCTATGTATTGGTCAAAGCCATTAGGCAAAGAGGAGTGTGTATATATGGTGTGAGTGTGTGTATCTGTTGTATCTCAGTGTGTTTTTCAAATATCCCTTGTGTGAGAGTGAATCATTTGCTCATACTTTCGTTTTCCTCATCTCTTAATGTCTTGCTGTTTTTGCTGTTTTTTTTCGTAGGCCTGTTATGTACACACACACACACAAACACACGCACAAACAAAACCACCATCGCACTGAGTAGGGAATAGGATATCTAGCTTTCTCCATGATTGTCGTGTTTTCTCTCTGTTACGAGAAAAGGAAGAAGTAGAGAGGATAGAAAATGAAGCCTGTTGTTTTGTCCTCCATATCCTCAATGTTGCCCCAAAGAAGAAGCCATTAGGAGTGTCTCCTTCTTATGCATTATAAATCCCTCTTATCCCTGTGTGCCATTACGCGTGCTCAGATTTTCTAGATAAGCGATTTTGGACTGAGCATCAAATGAAATGCTGAGAGGCAGACTGTTAGCTCTGAACTTTTGCTGTGCTTTGTGGAAAATCAAGCAAGCAGTTCGTCTTCATTTCACACACAGCACCTTGTTCAGTGTGTGCGCGCTTTAGCTCAAACTTGTAGTGGAGTAAAGCAACTTGAATCACAATTAAAAGCAAAAACATTCTCATGCAGAACAGCAAGAACATGTCAAGTGTATATTGTGAGCAGATACCATCGGTATAAATATATGTTAATACCGATATAGAATCATCACAGACTGTGCGGGCATCGATTCATCGTCCTTTGCCTGTGTGCCAAAAACACTTACGAAAAAGAATCTTAGGAACGCATGAAAAAGTTAAAGAAAAAAAAAAAGAAATACATGGACTCCTGTTTATGTGTGCGTGCATGTGTCATTGATGAGGATATCACTTGGAGAATAAAAGCTGATCTGCGCTTGTAGCACTCTCTCCTTCTGGGATCAACTCACGGATGCAATTAACTTAAATCTGTCTGTGGAAATTTGATTGACTGCAACAAACAACAAATTAATCCCCCTTCGGCAGCATCCAAACATGAAAAAAGCAGGCGGTGCAGTTTGTCAGAGTGGAGGAAGGATTGAAACAGAATGAGAAAGAGGGCGAGGGAGCGGGGGAGGGGGGGGAGGGGGGGGAGAAGGGGGGGGTGAGGAAGAGCGAGTAGGTAATCCAAGGTATGTCTTTCCCGTGCCTCTTTCTCGATTCAAATTTTTAGATTTAATTATTCGCCTTCTGGAAGCCCGCATTAATATTGAAAAGGCATTTGCAGATGTCACTTTGTGTTGCCTAGAAAAGAAGGGGGTGTGCGGGGGGGAGGGGGGGCAAGAGAGGTGGGCACCCCAGGCATAAGCGAATGCTGTGGCTGGCCTTTCTGGGGGTTGCATTGCAGTCGTTTATCTTCGTATCCACTAGCTGACACTGGCAAGGCGGGCTCTACATATTCAGCATATTCTAATGCCATTCAAAAGGCAGATTTTGCTGTCTTGTGGCAGAGAAGGGCCTTGGCACCAACACAAAGGGCTATACTCTCATCCTGCCAGCTCTCCTGGTATGGCCACATACGCGCAAACAATTTGATTCACACTCATTTCATAGTCTTCTCCAGTGTTTTGTTTTTTTTTTTTTTGTGCTATAAAGCACATGTAACTGGCCATACTAATAGACCATGTACTGCATTAGCTCTGAAAACACTCCTCTTCCGTGTCACTCTGCTTTACATTTCTGTGTGCATGTGTATAGTAGTATTTTCATCCGCACTGTGCACAACACTTTCCTTTTCTTCAGTCATCACTTTTTCTTCCTTTTTTTCTTTCTTTCTTTTTTTTGCATGTGTATTGCCTGGCTTATGCAGAGGCATCAAGCAGACTTGCTCTCCTTTTCTGGAATAGAAATTGAATTTGCATGAAATATGCTCACACCAAATTGCATCTGACTCTGGGAGGAGGTAATACGTGGCAGTCGCCCCTGCCAGAAATGATTGTGCTCAGGAAAACGCTAGACGATGATGATGTTGATGAAGTATTCTTCTCTGCTGAAATTGAATGCCAAAAGGATAGAAGGAGGTTAGCTTTTTACACCGTATGCATGCTCCTCTTTCTCTCACCGGGACTATCCAGTCTTTGTTACCGTGTGACATATTCTGACAGTCATTTTAAACCAAAAAAAAAAAATTGCTATAAACAAGTGGCTCTATGCCAGAATAGGATTATGACAGCATGGTCTGTAATCTAAATGTGCATGTTTCATGGTATATGCGTGAGAGTCACATTGAAGTGCTGGTGTGTCAGGCTCAGAAACAGTACGGCTGCCGTTTAAATTTAGGTGCAACGAGCACTTTGTGAAAGCAAAACTTGAAGTTAATTCTTCCACACACTCAGAAGGCAGTTGTTCTGTATTTAATTCCTCTATAGTCAGGTGGATAAGAAGCGACATCTTCAAAAGCTGTTTAAATCTAGTTTTTACACTCTGTCGATTCCTACATCAAGAGCTCAGAGATGTAATTGAGAATAGTCTTCTCAGTCTGTGCAAATAAACATACACAGAGCTAACAGTAGGGCAGTAAGGTGTAATAAATAACTGTCAAACCAGCTGTGCAGTAATGTCAAAATTGAACTTTACGTAACACAAAGTATTAAATATGTACAAGTAGAAAAATTTAGTCCTAAGCATTTTTGTCACTTCAAAGCAAAATTTATTCTCCTGCGTGGAATTCATCTTTTAATCCTGTCGTATAGGAGTTGTTTGTCACTATCTCAAACTGAAACAACTGCTTTAAGAAGCTGTTTAATACTATCAGCTATCAGGAACAGAATAATACCCGTAACGAATTAGCAACTTGTCCTCTTAACAGCTGTTTACTTACTTTGTTTTATTTTAACATCTGAAGATCTGGCGGAAGTGCATCATTTCTCCTTTTACAGGACAGTTTCTGGTAAAGGGAACATGTCAATCTTTAACTTAAAATTAGATCAAATGGTGAAAACATTTCTGCACCTGTTGCTTTGTTTCACTGTGCCACTGAGCTCTTATCCACACCCTTTTGTAGTGTACTTTAAAACATTTGGACATGTCCTTCTTGGTTCGGATCTATCTTAGGCCGTCTGTTTGGAGCAGCAGGAGAGCAGCCCTTCATTGGCTCCACATTGTCAAGTGCCTTCCCTCTGGTCAACCACCCAGCATTTGGAGCCCTCTACACTGCCGGAGCAGGCAGGCCGGAGTTTGGAGGCCTGGGCTCTCTAGGCATGTCAGCTGCTCTGGCTGCCCATCCCCAACTAGGAGCCCTCTCTGGTAAGAGGATGACATTTGAATTGTGGGTAGCAGTTGGTTAAGGGGACTATACCTTTAATCTTCTCCTCTCGTCTCCTCTCCTCTACTTTCTGACCCGACAGAGTGGTGGCGAGCTGCCGAAGCCCATGGACGGGGAGCTGCTGCCTTTCTCCCCTCTTTCATCGGCTTTCCCCCATTCTTCGCCCCTCACATTCAGTCCAATCACAGCGCCAGTCCTGTTCCGATCAGGATGCCCGGCAAGAATAGCCATGCTGCACCTAAAGGTACAGCGCTGTCCTGGGAGCTTATTTTCATTGCTCAGTCTTCCCCCTAACCCTCCCATAATCACTATCTGTGCATCTTCCTCCACAACCTAAATCCACTTTGCCCTATGATGAGATTTCTCTTTTTCGAGCCAGATTTAATGACTTTCAGTCCTCACTTAGTGATTCTGTTAACCTCTATCTCCCCGCTCTTTCCCTCATGTTCGCTCTCGTAATCTCTGTTTCTGGCACTCTTTTAATTTCACAGTATCTTTTAATTTATCTTTTATTATGTAAACCACTCGTGTTGGGCTTGTGCCTCGCACAGCTCGCATGTTAGATGAGATACATGTATAAATCAATATTTTTATTAGCCTTATTTCAATCTGCTGTTAGTTCCACATATTCCATTATCGCTTGTTGGAAAGTTCTTAGGAGAGATGAAGCTGATTAGTAATACAGCAGAATTTGTGTTTCTAGGGGTGAATGGTGCAGTGAATGGAAGCGGGGCCTGCCCTCCTGTCACACAATCAGGGAGCTTTTCTGCGAGTCCAGCTCCTGTTCAGGCACCAACCAAGCCAACCAAAAATTCAGATCCTGCTAATAGCCAGCGTCGCAGCCCTCAGAACAATCCCACAGAGATGGTGGAAAAGACGACTCAGAAACCTAAAGAGAAGGTCAGTGCTGAGATCAAAATTACTCCTTAATTTGAAATAAGCCAGTTTGTGTTGCATAGTGAAGCTGATTTTTACAATGTTTTGTTTTTTTTCTCAATTCAGAAACCAAGGAAGAAGACAGCTGACACTTCTGTGGTGAGCAATAGTGAATCAGGCACATCATCAGACAGCTCAAGTGATGGGTCCCTCAGCAGTGATCTGGAAGACCTAGCAGAGGATGATGAAGACGATGATGACGATGACGAGGACGACGAAGAGGAGGACAAACACAGCGAACTGTCTGACACAGAGAAGCGGACAAAGAAGAAAACAAAGGTAAAGAGGAAAAGTTAAAATGAGTAAAAACATTAGGAAAGTGAAGGTGAAAAGAAGGAGGCCACTGCGCCCTCAGCTGCTCCACATGGTGCACTTGACTGCACTTGGTGCGCAGTGCTTTCATTCACTAAAATAGTGCCCACAATGTTGAATGAATTAAAATAAATTATCACATACCACAGAGAAAGCCTTTGTTCAAACAGTTCTTTATTTCATGCCCGCACCAGGTTTTGATACCCAGCACTGGAACTGCAAAGAATGACAGACCACTCTCTGGGGATGCCAACAGAAAGAAAGGCACCCAGGCCCAAAAGGTCCCCTCCAATCCCCCGACCCTTGTGCCCTTACCCTGCTCTGTCTCTCCTCCCGCCTTGTCCCAAACCTCACCGCTGGCTCTTCACAGCTCCAGGTCCCGGACAGAGGGACCACAGCAACACTTTAGTGTGATCCAGTCCACTGGCCTGGCTGCCAACTCAAAGCCCCTGGCACTCCTCACTCAACCCCGCAGGGAGTCGTCACCGTCTTCCTCCCCCATAGCTCTCACCACATCTCCAAAGGCACCGTCCAGCACCGCTTCGCCCAAACCTCCCAAGCTGCTGCCCTCCAACTCCCCTCCGCACCTTCCCCTCTCCCTCTGCTCCTCCCCTAAGCCTCTCTCAGTTCCCTCTCCACCCCGCTCGACTCTCCCGATGCCTACCTCCCCAAAACCTTTTGGTTTGACCTCATCTTTAACAAGCTCCCAGAAGTCCTCACTGAAGCCACCAAAGCACTCTGTCTCTGGCACCGCCAAATCCAACAAAAGGAAACTTTTGGAAGCTTCACTAGCGCAGATCAATGAGTTCAGGCTGCGACAGGTAAGCCTGCCTGATAACATCAGTTAAATAATGTCATTTACGCACACAGTATCCTGTGAGAAAAATATTGCTTCACACTCCGCTTTACTGATCAAAGTTACTAATAACAAATTGACAATAATGACATTATTCAGTGGAGCTGAGTACGCAGTCAGATCTGCAGTTCTGTTTATCTCTTTTCCCTCATCATTACCATACCATAACCAGCCTCTCTCTCTCTTTTTTAAAAAAAATCTGGTGGCTGTTTTCAAATTTTTTTTAAGACAGAATCCAAACAGCTTCCAGACGGCTACAGATCTGTTAGTGTAGCTGCGCAGTCAATTAAAAAGAAAATCATAACTGTTACAGTTTCTCTTACATACCAGTCTGGGATTTTATATCAAAGGGAAACAAGTGCCAAACAGCCTCATCAAAATTAACATGGCCTGGAGCTGAATCTCACAGCTGCAAATGGACATCAGTCAGCATCTTTGTTTTGTATAGTAGATGCATTACTTTTTTTCTTTTTCTCTTTTTACTTTTGCACTGGGATTGTCATAGAACAACAACTAAACATCTAAGCTATCTGGATACAAATGTGACAAATTAAAGGAAAACAAAAAAACGGGGATTGATTCTGTGCAGTAAGGGAATCTGTTCAGCCTCTTATGGTATGAAGGTTTTTGCTGGCACTGTGGTCCACTTGTCCTTCTAGAGGGCACGTCAAGGTCACTGTGAGTCAATACAAAGTTGCTGTGAGTGGTTATCTTTATCCTATCATTAAAACAAATTGAATAGGATGGCAATTCTCACTCGATGGGACAGAAGGCATCACCGAATGGTTTGAAGAGTATGAAAATGATGTGAAATTATATGCTGTGATCTTGACAGTCACTAGATCTCAATCGAAATGAATAACTCTAAGGATTTTGGGGCTGACATGTGCAAAACACCAAATAGTGGAATATCTTTTGGAATATATGTGAGTTTCTTTTAAGTAGACCCTAGCACAAAGTGTTTGCTTTATGGTAGCTTTATGCTAGTTTTTCCAATTATTTCGTGTTATTACCCAGAAGTTTCTTTTTTATCTTTTGTGCGAATGTCACGAGTTTCTCTTATGATGTGGCGAGAGGAAAAAATGCTTGCATCAAACTTTATTGTCATCGCTGCTACTGTGAATCATGATATTTGTACAAAGGGGTAATTGCCAGTTATACTGACCATCAGAAGTATTCAAAACATTTTTTATGCAGGAGTTTTACTGTTATCCTACAGTGTTATAGTAAAAGCACAGGAGACCTTTCAGTTTAAGTTAGCACGTATGTTGATAAAGATTTCCTTCCAGCTTTCATAGTGTGTTGGTTTATTTGATGATCACTTCCGCAGCCAGTAGTTTGCAGTGGATGCTGGCCAAGCATGCTTTATTAAGTTAAAATCTCCTCTTTTATGAACATTGACTTTTTAAAATTTTAAACTTTAAAATTTTTAAATCAGATTTTTCAGAATTTTCTGACTAATTTGCATTGGGTACGTTTAGCATACTCCTGTAGAGATGACACAGATAATGCCTTTAGTCTTGTTACTTTCCTGAGGCAACCATTGCTTGTGCACGGATTCCACTGTATTATTTATGGATTTCCCGATTTCAGATGAAATGCTGTAAAAATTGACATTTGACATTTGTACTTTTCAACTCACAAATTCGATTTCTCCAGATGAAATATGAACGACAGCACCGTGATCAATAAGCTAAACTTATTGGGATCAGCGTATTCATTTCCCTTTTTGTTTTTACCAGTATAGAGAAGTTTACAGCAAGCCGAATTCCCCCTGTGGTTTTCAGCACTGTTACTGTATTTCATGGTCTGTGAAATTGATTTGTTTCACTTCATATCACATCCAGTTGAAAGTGCAACATTAAAGTCTAACCTGCCTTTGCTTAAACACCGATTGAGCCAAGCTGGTCCTCGCTATGAAAAAAATAAAAAATAAAAATAAAAAAAACAAGCCAAAACAAAAGGCAAACATGTCTAGCTGTATGGTGATAATGATGATGGAGCTTTTCAAATGTGCAGACAAGTAATTACAATTTTAGAGAGATACACAGTGTCTCTTTTCTGTAAACTTGGCCGAGAACAATGCCTTTGGATATTGCATTTATGTTCTTTTTGTTTCCCTAAAAGAAGCTTAGACACAGTTAACTGTACCAGTGTTCAGCATTGTAGTTTTGTCACCTGCTCAAACAATCAGCAGTGATGTGAACTGACAGCTAAAGCAACTCTACTTTGTCCCATTTCTTTTCTGTTTTTTTCCCTAACCTTTCTTTGTTGTTCCCATTCTGTTTCCCTCTCTGTCCCTCCCTCTGACTCCATACCTCTCCTTGTTCTCTGCCTCTCTCCTCCTCCTCTGTTCCCAGACTCTCATGTCCCAAGGGCAGACGTTCCCAGCTGAGCTAAAGAAGCAGCAGCAGGGGCCAAACAAATCTCCCAAGAGGACATCTCTGTCTTCATCGCCATTGCCACTCGTCCCGCCTCCTCCACCCCAGAACAATCACTCCAACCTCTTCCTCTCAAGTGCCCTGCTGGGGCTCCCTGAACCCCATCACCCAAATGGAGTCATCCAAAGCACCACTCAGGACGCACCTTTGGCCCTCATCTCCAAACCTCGCAAAGACTCTGCCTCTCAAAGCAAGTCCCCTCAGCGTGACACTGATGCTGGGTCGATGCCTGTCAATCTGAGCACAGGGGCAAACAGGACCCAGGCAGCCGGCCAGGCTGGGCCTCCGTCACAGCCCTCCACTACCTCACCCCATGCTACAACAGGCCATGGATCCAGAAAGAACAAGACCGCCAAGGGGAAGGGACAGACACCAGGGCTAGGACAGGGACAGGGACAAGCAGACCCTTTAGCTGCCTGGAAGGGCTTCTCTCAGAACCATCTGGTGCAGTCTCTAGTAGATCTGTTTCGAGGAGGAGAGTCCGGGATTGGGATTCCTGGAGTTAGTATCCCTGGAGTTGGAATTCCTGGAGTGGGGATCCCTGGGACATGTAACCCCACAGCTGGGCTCCCAGCCAACAAGGAATCTGATGACTCAGGAGATGATGATGATGAGGAGGATGATGATCTTGAGGAGGAAGAGGATGAAGAGGACTCAGATGATAGTCTGTCAGGTTGGTACCTTCTACGGCAGTGAATGTAACTTTCGTAATTAAAAAAAGGAGCTAAAGATAAAAATCAGGGCTGACAGCTAACCATTATATTAATTACGGATTACTCTTCTAATTATTTAGATTAGTCAGTAAGTTTAATACCAGTGCTGGAGAGGAAACCCAGGTCAAGCTGAAGTTACTATCATATAGGACAAAGAAAAGTGTTAAAATCTCACAGCTCAGAAGCTGTGATTCTTAAATAGTGTGCATTTTTGCTTGAACAAAAAAAATAACTTGTTTAATTTGTTTTGGCAGATGAACTAATCAAATAATTGGTTATGTCTGTGCAGTTAAGAAAATAAAAAAAACCCAGTCATTAAAAAAAGATATTAAATGCTAATCCACTTTGGTGAATTGATGCCTCTCTGTTTTTTAACTCCTCACCTCTCTTTGCACACTTGTGTCCAATTTCAGAGTCTGACACCAACTCGGACAGTGACATCTCTGGGAAGAAGGTGAAGGAGTTAAAGCTGCTGCCATCTGGATCATCTAAGAAGGAGATGACTCCCCACAGGCTAACCAAAGGCCCAGAACTACTGAACACCTCAACGAATCACACCACCACCAGCTGCTCACCACTCAACCTCCAGGTCATCAAGACTCCCACCATTGCCACCAGCTCCAGTGCCTTGGCCTATCACAGCTCTCCAGGCTCTTCCTCCTGCAGCCTAGCCTCTCCGTTAGGTAATGTATTCAAAATGCTGCATTGGGAAAAGTATTAATGCAAGAGGTGAAGGATGAGTTTTAGTAGGCTCTCTCTTGCTGGATCTTTTCAGTCTCACAAACAACACTGTAGTATGCTGCTGGAGTAAATTATTTTTCCCAGAGGGAGTATATTCCCATCAGCCTCATATGAAGTGATTGTTACATTTAGGAAGGCAGGAAGAAAGCAGTTGGTTGTCTTAGCTTACCCAGAGCTCTGAGGTCCTGCAGGGCCATGCTCGAGAGCCTCGACAACTTGTTTGGTACAGCAACAAGGTTGATTTCTGCCTTTTTCAATGCAAAGAGATTACCCAGATCAGAGGAAATAGGATATAAGTGCAGCTTGCCAGAAATATTTCAAGCAGACATTTCCAGTCATCTACTCTAAGTGACATTTTCTCTTATGTGTGTTTTGTGCTCACACTTATGAATGTGTGTAAATATATATACCATAGACATGGTGTTAGTAAATTTCTTAAGTTAAGGAAATCTGAACTTAAACCATCTCTCCACAGGTTTAGGAAAGCGGAAGAGGGTGATGGATGAGAAGGAGTTGATGATACCTCTGGAGTTAGGGTACGTATAAGTGACAGATTTCAACAAACACACTCGGGTTACATTTTGCTTCAGCCACAGATGTACTCATTTTTTTGTTTTTGTTAACATAGTGTTATTTATTCCGTCTCCCAAACCTAGGTGGCGGAGGGAAACTAGAATCAAATCGGTGGCTGGACGGCCGCAGGGCGAGGTGGCCTACTATGCCCCTTGTGGCAAGAAACTGAGGCAGTACCCAGATGTGATGAAGGTACCTGGGCCTCATGGCCTCACAGCACGCTTTGAATCCGTGATACAGATTCTTTTGGGCAAAAAGATGAGCAGTTTTGTTTGTAACAGCGACTACTGCGGGATGGTTTATGATTTATCACGGAAGGATTTTTTCCCCCCTCTAATAACAGCAAAACCGCTCATCCACATTGCTCAAAGAAATGCTTATGTATCAGGATTTGTTCTATATTATCTATGCTACTGCTCCAGCTGTCCCTCCAAACCCCCACCCCATGCCTCCACCCTCCCTGCTTTCTGTGACCATAATAGTGACAGATGATATTCTTAGATTCACTTCTTGTGCCACTTTTTTCACCTCTCCTTCTCCCTCCCCGCCGAATGATTAATGGTTAGTGTTGGGATGCACGACTTTGGCCCCATTTGTACAATTTAATATGACCTGCGGCCTTCTTTGTTTGTTTCATCAAAAGCACAAACACACAGATTGTCTGAACTGCCTTTTGAGTGTTGTCGTGCAAACACACGCGCACACACACACACAAAAAAGAAAAAAACTCCATGCAGTAACATCCACTCGCTGCTAGTCAGGCAGGCAGTAGGCAGTAAAAGCCTGGCGATGCCACAGATAAATAAGAAAGGGCCTGAATTGTGCACCCCAAGGTCAGAACCATTTTTCCCTCCTGAGAGCTGTTGCTCTTTTTTTTTTTTTTTTTTTTTTTGTCCCCTGGCTTTTATAAAGATTAGCAGCACTGCACCGATGCACTGTAACCGTAGACTCCCTTCCATCTAGTGCCTCCCAGTTGCTTTTCAATGTCGCTAATTTTCACATTTTTCCTTTTTTTTCTGCCTAAACCAACGCCATTATTATTTTCTCTTCTGTAGTATCTATCCAGAAATGGAATAAGTGGCATCACGCGTGATAATTTTAGCTTCAGTGCAAAGATAAGGGTTGGTGACTTCTATGAAGCCAGAGAAGGACCCCAGGTGACTGCCTTTCATCTCTCTCTCTCTCTTTCCCTGATCCCTCTTCATCTTTTCATCTAGCGGCAGGCAAAGCTTCATGCAGCAGTCACTGTCAGGGCATGAGTAGGAATCAGCCAAAGCCCTCAGTAGTCCTAGTTCATAGACCTCGCACTGTGCATGGAGAAATGTAATAATCAGCTGACATTACTTCCACAGGTGACCACTGATATACTCCATGTAATGTCAGTGTGTGACACAAAGAGATAAACTAGGAAATGGATGTGTGTTTCTAATTGGAAGCAGAATAGAGGAAGTGCTAATATAGAAATACAGCAGTGCTGAGGGGCAAGAGAAACAGAATTCTTATTTAATCTGCTATTTAGCCTGTGTTTTATTGTGAATCACTTAAAATGTAATGATATATCATTTTCAGTCTCTGCTGAATGCAGAGCCTAGCAACTAATGATTTAATTGTCCTTTAGTCACATGAACTGATTCATGCTGGCAAGTCATTCACTGTTGCATCTCTCCACATCCCTCCCAATCTCTCTTTCTCTACTTTATTTTCTGTCCCTTTTTCCAGGGTTTACAGTGGAGCCTGTTGAAGGAGGAGGAGGTCATACCTCGTATTTTGGCAATGGAAGGCCGAAGGGGTCGTCCCCCAAATTCGGAGCGCCAGTTAGCAGGCGAAGGTGCCAAAGGTAACCGACGAAGGAAGGGACGACCCCCTAATGTAGGCGATCCACTGGCGCCTGAGGGCCCTAGTCCCAGTCAGGTCAAACTTCTGCGCAAACTAGAGGCTCAAGGTTAGCAGAGGAAATGAGCCCTGAAATATGTTTGTCATAAGTGTGTGTGCCATTCATCAACCAGCTATTATTCGGGTAGCTAACGACAGCGAAGGGGTCACAGTTTCAAATATTTTTTTTTTAGCACAAGGACAAGTTTTTTCTGTCTTCTGTTTTTTTGTCAGGCTTTTTTGTTTGAGCCACCTACTTTATCTGAATAATACTAACAACAATTACTTGTCAAGATGAATCACCATTGTTAACATGTCTTGTTTTTGTGCCTTTGTGTTGCTTAGCAAAGCCCTGCAAACCTGATTTTTCAGCCCTACCTATGTAAAAAATATTTGACATGTATTGCAGTATTTTAAAAATGCTAACGGATAAATATATCACTCTAAGTTTATTGTTGCAATTGCTAAACTTTATAAATGAAACCTTAGGAACGATCCCAGTTATTTATATGTCCAGTACAACTACAGAGGTTTCTCACCGGCACCGCTTTTGTTTCCACTTTGCAGAAATAGCCCGTCAGGCGGCACAGATGAAACTGATGAGAAAACTGGAAAAGCAGGCGCTGGCACGTGCAGCCAAAGAAGCTCGGAAACAGCAAGGTAAGCGAGTACAGGGCTGTAAACATGCTGGCGGAGGTTATTTAATTGGTCAGTCGGTCACTTCAGACTACTTTGATCTAAATCAACAGAGTATAAAGCCCAGCAAGAACTCATATTGCTTGTATAGCCTTTGTTTGCATGTAGGTTCAAAACTGTTTTCATCATTTTTTAAGCTTTAATCTTTTTTCTCCTCTAATCTTTATTGCATCCAATCTCAAGACTGTTTGCTTAGCTCTCGCTTAAATTCAGAGATGTAGCTAGACATGTTATACATTCAGAAATGTATAATGCACCAGAACATTTAAACAGTGGAAAACAATTTTGATCCCAATCCCGAAGATCACTTAGATTTTTTTAATTTAAGTTTTCCAACTAGACAGCTCAAATCCATCGAGTAAATGTGCTGACACGAGTGACCCAAACATGAATACCAGCCACTTGTGACTTAACTGTGGATGTACCCTGTAGCTGCTGTGTATCTGTGTGGGGCCAGTTGTTAATGAATTTGTCCCTCAAGGATCCATGTTAGGCCCGCTGATATTTACCTTGTACATAATGTCATAATATCTGACAGATGCAGTCCAGTATTGTAAATGCTTAGAAATCCGCTGAGGCAGCTTGTTTTCCTTCATGTGTATGTATCTGTCTGCAAGTTCAAAGGTAATTCTGAATACTGATTAGCTAGGTTGGGGCGATGATTGCTGATCTCTCATGGATCAGAATGTCTTGGGCGATCTGGGCACTAGCTGGGCTCCAGTTTGTCTCTTGACAACAGTAATAAACAATAAATCCCCCAAACTGTCTATATTGGATTGTGGAGATCTCCTTAAAAGCATTAAACAAAGCCAATCACAGTGCCATTCAGTTTGTTAAACAAGACAGCATTTTCATCCACCTTACTGCTGTGAGTTTGATGAAAAAGTTGGATGGTCATTACTGGCGTGAAGAGAGCATCGGCTGCTGGGATATTTAACACCCTTAGTTCCCTTCAGTGCTAATAACCACAACAACAGACCGAAGAAGGCTCGTACAAGGAGCCAGGGCCAAGTTTTAATGTTTACAGACAGCAAGCAAATAAATGAAAGCGGAAAATAACTTTTCAAACTGGAATGAGCTGTAGCTGTAGCTCCTTCCAGGAGCTCTGAGAGGTTTTTTTGTAACTCTTTCAGTCGGTGTGGCCATGTGTCTGTATGAGTTGTTTTGAGTTAAGCGATTCATGATGAATTGAGCTATCATCTGTAATTATCAGACCTGACCTACAAAAGTGATCATGAGGTCGCTGAGATTTCCTGCATAAGTGAAGCATGAATGTTCACAAATTAACCAAAAATAAGCACAAATGTCAGCGTCCAGAAAATTAGGATTGAGACATGATAGTGAGAGACCTGCTGTACCCTAAAGCCATAGATGTAAAGTGTTGTTTAGATTCTAAATAAAATGTGCCATTTTAGCGAGGTCGTCTATGCATGTCGATTGTTTTCGAGTCACGGCCTTATTTTTACAGTACTCTGTTTTAATTTAGTCCCTGAATTTCTCCGTGCCTTGCTAAAAAAAATACATTGTGATTTCAGCGAGACCTCTTAAATAAATAAAGCGGAACAACTCCGAGTCTCTCAGATATGAATACAGTTGGAAGCCCGTGTTTTTATAGGTCACTTTTCTAGACACTGATGTAACACTGATTTGACTCTTGTAGCTATCATGGCAGCGGAGGAGAGAAGGAAGCAGAAAGAGCAGATCAAGATTCTCAAGCAGCAGGTGGGTCTTCTTTGTGGGTGTGCTGACTGCATTTTTCCCATCTTTTCCTTATCTAAGTGTCCTGACACACACACTCCCTGTGAGCACTGCGGGAAATGTTGAATTGTTATTTTTTGATCCTTTAAAGCTTACTTTTCAATTACCATTATTACTTGTAGTGCTAAACTTGTTGTTGTGACTTTCTGCCCGGCCCAATTGGAATAGAGTGGTTGGAAAGTGATTTTATCTGGGGATGTCTAAAATATTAAGAGATTATGTTTTTCTTTTTTTTACAGGAAAAGATCAAGCGTATTCAGCAAATTCGGATGGAGAAGGAACTCAGAGCGCAGCAAATTTTGGAGGTACAGAATCTGATCCAGCAGCACCTCTGATTAAGCAGAACATTCCTGGATAGCTACAGCCCCTCAGTCTATAGTGTTTTAATCTTCCTAAAGCTCATTACTGAACAGCAGCATGCATTGGAGGGAGTTGCGTCTTCTTAGGCATAATTCCACATGGAACTAATGCTAAATTGGTCTTGGTTGACGGCTGTTGAATATTAAAATGGCTGTTGCTGCCTCTTCAGACCTTATTTAAATTGGACAGAAAAGTCTTTTTTTTTTTTCATCAGACAACAGTAACAGTTTAGCATAAGTGGGTCGAGGGGGGAAAAAAAAGGTGCCGTTTTCTACACACAAACACACATCCAAGGATGCAGACACGTTCACACAAACACACACATATGCAGGGCCACACAATTATACTGTAGGAGCTTCAAAGTGTTTTAGCAGGACTAAATCAATTTTGAGTTGACACGGTTGGCAAGCCACTCTTAACAGGAGGCTTCAACATTTTCACAATTACGTGTTAAAGAGATACATTATTCATTTGCTGTGTTTTACAAATTTGACTGGCATTCAGGAGCATGAAATCTTTGCTCAAACCAGAAAACTGCAAACAATCAGTTAAAGTGCTGCAGAGCTCAAGTCTGATTGGACTTGATGTGCCTGAATGATATACATCTCCGTGATTCTTGACTTTAATCTTTATTCAAAGGCCAAACGGAAAAAGAAGGAAGAAGCCGCCAACGCCAAAATACTGGAGGCTGAAAAGCGTATAAAGGTATGCTTACAAATGAAACTCTTGGAAAAAATATGGAAAACTGTGATATACCTTTATTTATTTATTCATTTGTCTTCAAAAATCCTGTTCATTGAATTGTATAATTCATTTACCGTGTTGTGGGGCTTTTCCATCAGCCTGTATTTGTACTTTTCACGATATTAATACAATGGAAGCATATTGATTTTTCTCTCATCTTCTCATTCTCGCCTTCAAGGAGAAAGAGTTGAGGAGACAGCAAGCGGAGATGCTCAAACAACAGGTAGGCACTCTAAACAACTTACTGAGCCTCTTGAACCTCATAGTTACTGCTGAATAAAACCATTTACCTCAGACTTGAATAAAAATTTGAAGGTGCGTGTGCGTGTGTGGATGTGTTTATACTTTGTGAATTTAAATATAGGCATGCGTGAGTGTGTGTACGTGAGTATTTCTCTGTTTAAAACGCCTTGCTTATTGGTATTGGATATTACTTCTGTTCCATAATATTTTGCCAACTCTCTCTGCCAGGAGTTGGAGAGGCATAGACTAGATATGGTATGGGTATGTTTATTTTTGTACATCTAACACCTGCATCGTGTAACTGGTTGTGTTATGGTTGTCATAGCAATGCATTAAGTGTAGCACTGGCTGCTGTCATACTACATTCTTCTGCATGGCTTTCCAGCAAAACCAACAAAAGAGAGAAAGAGTCAGTATGCTGCCTCCATCTGCTCGTCCTGAGGGACAACTGACCCTGTCACGGTGGCCAGGCAGCTTCTTTCCCCCTCCCCCCATCCTCCCCTTCTACTCAGAATGCATTGCAAAGACTGCTAGCCAATCCACACTCACTGTCTCAAAGTGCGCTCGAGGAGTTTCCATCCATCACATACATTGTCTAACTGTTGTATTGGAGTAGCCTGTGTTACCCGTGAGTGCTTGACGATTTCGGCTCAGACGTTGAGCTTGTGTCTGTTCGTCCGTGCATCTGTTCTGCAGTCCACAGAGTGCTGGACTTTAACCTGCCCCATCCCGGCCTCTCTGTCATTCACTGTTCCTATACTCTGCACAATGAATGAAAACAGCTACTGAGAGTCATTTCGTCTTCATGGTGGAGACACTTACAGGCAGATTTCCCACCAGTTTGGTGCGGGCACCTTGGAATTAAAAAAAAAAGACCTTTGGGGGGGAAAAAAACAGAACAAGAATACAATCATCTTCACCATGGGGACTGTATGGTTCTATGTAGCTTTTTATTTTAGCCTGGCTCTCCTGCTTGTAGCCCTTCTTACTCATACACACTCACACACACAGTCGCAGCTGAATCTAAAGGTTCGCCTTCCTGTCGTGGACCAGGCCGATTACTGCATCAACCTCACGTGCACTACAGCGTTTGAAATTAGGAAGCGCGTTTAATCCCATGTGTTTAAAGTTGTCTCGTGTGGCCGTATCGCACTTGATTTATTGCAGTTTATTATCATAAAAGCCTTTAACGTCTTCGTTGTTTTTGATGAATTGGAAGAAGCTGAATGCCACAGGCTTTCTGTCGTTTTTCAAGTTTTCCATTTGTAGATAAATCAAACAAATAAGCACAAAGAAATATTGCGGCAGAGTGCTTGGCATCTAGCCTGTTTTGTTTATCACAATGACAAAACAGTCCTCACAAAACAGCCCATTTTAGTCAGCGAGAACTGGAAATGTCCTTGGCAAGCCCTAATAGTGGCAATTGTGTCTTTCTGGTGGATCACAGAGGGAATGACAGCCTGATATGGAGGAGCGGGAAACCTTAAGAGATCAAATAAAATGATAGTCAGTCACCAGTGATTCCTGTGCCCTTTGGCAGTAGACTGTGTATCATGCACCAAAGAACAACACAGACGTCTCATCCTCAGCAGTCACATACTGTGCTAACACTTAAGCTGCCAAAACCACTGAAGTGAAACTGCTCAGTTTGTAGTTACACCTCACAATCCATTCCTCTTTATAACCCCCTACTAAATATTACAGGTGTGATGTGTCCCCCCCAAAAAAGGCGATATCATTGATTCATGTAGCAGAATTGATTGTTTTTATCATAACTCTAATGACATGTGGCATGTCAGATGACTTCCGGCAACTAGTGTTTTGTTGCTTTTGTTGTGTCAGCTCTAGTTTAGAGGCGCCGTCACCGATTCCAGCTGCTTCTCTTTTTGAGCCTGTCATCACATCTATTTTGTACCGCATCTATGTGTTGCTTTTTGGTTGTCATTGTACTACTGTACTCTTCACTTATGCTTCCACCATACATGTGAAAGTGTATACATGTGAAGCATTGTTCTGTGTTTGTTCAAGTATGGTGCCTCTACTGAATTTAGTGCATCACAGTTTTACATTAATGCACAATTATACTAAGGCTGGCCTTGACTACTGTATGTACAACGTGTGCTTGTTAATGTTTGCCTGTTTTTTGTTTTTTTTTGCCCCTTTAGGAGAGGGAAAGGAGGAGGCAACATGTAATGCTGATGAAGGCTGTTGAGGCTCGCAAGAAAGCAGAGGTAGCCCATATGCACGCAAATAAATGCAGAAACACACACGGGCGCACAGTCCACTCCATAAAAAGAGCCTAAGTCATTATTCCCTCGATGGATTCCTGCTTCCTCTCCTTTATGTGCGCTCTTTCCCTTCATTCATTTTTTTTTCTGCACACTTACCAAGTCAAAAGATTCTGGCCCTCAAGCACTTTTCCTTTGAATGCACAGCAGCATTAGGCTGAATTCTAACACAGCTCAGCAAAGTCAAGTAAACCTTCTTGTCTGTTTTCTCACACACACACACACACACACATTTTTCTTTCCTAATGCTCCCTTGAATTTTGGACTCTCTAGGAGCGTGAACGCTTGCGGCAGGAGAAAAGGGATGAGAAGCGTCTGAACAAAGAGCGTAAACTGGAGCAACGGAGGCTGGAGCTGGAGATAGCGAGGGAACTGAAGAAACCAAATGAAGATATGTGTCTGTCTGATCATAAGGTATCTTATTATTATTATTATAATTATTATCATCATCATCATTATTATTATTATTATTATTATTATTATTATTATTATTATTGAGTGGACTGTTTTTCCTGAGACCACGTTACTGAATATTTTTATGTGGAAATGTGCGCCCTCAAGTGGTTAAAATAACATACTGCAAAATACACAAACTAAGCTGTCACTACTATTTTGAGAACATACACATAACATGTGACACACATGTTTTTCTTAGCTTCACTAATCGATCCTAATATGAGCAAAAAGAGTCATAATTTTACTGATATTGCTGCATCCAGGCTCTCCCTGAGTTCTCCAGGATTCCCGGACTCATCCTACCAGGACGTGCCGTGTCGGACTGCCTGATGCTTATGCAGTTCTTGCGAGGCTTTGGAAAGGTTTTGGGACTCGATGTGAACACGGATGTGCCCACGCTGGGAATGCTACAGGAGGGCTTGCTTAATGTGGGGGACAGCATGGGCCAAGTTCAAGACCTTCTGGTCAAACTGCTTTCTCTGGCAGTCTGTGATCCTGGTTTGCCACCTGGACAAAAGGTGAGCTGCGTTTTGAACTGACTGATTCTGCTTTAGGACTGTAGCTGAGACATAATCAAGTTAGTAAATATGATCCATAAGATACAAAACATTAACAATGCCACCATATGTAGCTTTATCATATACATTTAGGACTAACTTTAGGATTATAAAGATCTTGCACAAAGTCATTTAGAATGACTTCAAAATCAGTGTTTTTACACTTGACTTGACATTATTTTAATGCTGATGCCTCCATGCCTTTACTAGCAATGTGATATTTTTGTTTTTAGGTTAAAGGCTTGGGTACATTTTCATCTATTTAAAAAAAAAATATATATATATATATATATATATATATATATATAATTTATTTGCTATCATCAACTTCCCTATCCTTAGACAAAAACCATGCTGGGGGACCACCTGACTAACGTTGGCATCAACAGAGATAATGTCTCCGAGGTGCTGCAGATGTACATGGGAGCCCATTGTGGAAATACAGATCTGGCTCCTTTGGCTCTCAGTTTGAAGACAAAGGCCTTTCAGGCTCACACGCCTGCTCAGAAGGCCTCAATTTTGGGGTTCTTGGCTAATGAGCTGGCCTGCAGCAAAGCTGTCATCAGGTAGGTAACTGACCACTTTGAGTACTTCACAGTACTGTGCAAAAGTCTTGCACAATACTGTGGAAATACTCCATATTTCACTTCCAAGGAGCCAAGCTTTCTTTTATTTATTTATTTGAGTAGTCTTGAGCAATAATTCTCCAGGGTTTCTAAAAGACTAGCAGCTTATTTTTAGTTAAATGACAAAGGTAACACGCCTTTAATGACATAAAATAGTATTTTTTGCATCAACAAGGTGATCCCCAAACAAACTATCTAAAGAAAATGAACAGTATCTGAAAGTCATATCCTCAAGGAATAGGACCTGAGGGGTGTATCTGGCCTTTCAGTTGATCCATCTATTGTTCACTGAAGCCTCATCAAAAAAGGTCTCAGTGGAAGAGTGGCTGTCAAGAAGCCATTTTTAAGAAAGAGGAATCGGGATAAAATGCTATGGTCTGCCAAATTACACAAGAACTAGACTGAAAATCAGTGTCAACGGGTTTGATGAAGTGATGGTGTTGGTGGGGCCCTTCCCAAAATTGGTGGAATTATGAACACGGAAAAGTATGGTAAGATTTTCATCCATCATGCAGTATCATCAGGAAAGGATGTGATGGGCAGCAGCATAATCTTTGATGACAGTGACACCAAATACACCAGCAATGCAGTAAAAGCATACTTCGAAAAACACACAGTCATGGATTGGCCTCCACAGAGCCTGGATCTCAACATTAGTCATTATTGAACAGAGAACAGAACAAAAGGCAACCAACATCCAAAGATTAACTTTGAATGTGTTACAAGAAGCCTGGAGAACTATTCCTAAAGACAACTTAAAGAAATGACAAGAAATCTGCCAAAGAGAGTTCACGCTGTGTTAAAGAATGAATAAACGTGGTCATTCATTAGAATTGTTGTTGCCTCATACACCGTTTTTCTATGTATGTTTGCACATGTTTCAATAGAATAAAAGAAAGAAGACTTTTGCACATTACCATATGTCAGTGTAGGATGTGTCTCTTCCTCTGAGACAAAATTAAAAATCTAACAGTCCTTTTCACCAACCACACACTGGAAAAAATTAGTTAATGCGGTATATGTGGTTTTATTTTGTTTAACGCTGAAATTATATCTGAGCCAGTGATGTTATTTTTTTATTGATACGGTGGAGAACAATTAATAAAGCTGCAGCAGGGAGCAGTAATTTGCAGTCCTTTTTATTGTAGGGAAATAATAAAAGTATTAATTTGTGCTCTGGGATACCAGCTGTTATATTAAGCTTTTTTTTGAGCTGTGAATGGTAGCCAGCCCCCATGAACTTTTACTCATTATATTTATTAGTTTCCGAGATTACCTAAAACAATGGATGTACACTGCCACAGCTATAATTAACAGAATTGTGTTTCCTCGTGCAGTGAGATTGACAAGAACCTGGATCAGATGGCAAATATGAGGAAAGACAAGATTATTATGGAGGGAAAACTGAAGAAGTAAGATTTCTTAACCCTAAAAATAATGTTTTTGTTCTCCATACTAGGTCAGACTAAACTCCTGTGTCCTTATACAGGTTGAGAACCATTTATGCCAAACGAACTGGAAAGAGGGAAGCCAGCATGGGTGTGGAAGAGAACCAGTCTGTTGGCACTCCATCCTCGGCCACCAAACGCAAGAGGAAACTGGGTGGAGACAGCGAAGATGACGACGACGACGACGATGACAGTGACGACCAACCGGAGGAAGAGGAGGAAGAGGAGGAGGAAGAACTAAAGAAGGTTAGAAAAGTGGAGACATATGATGAGGTAAGGTGATAGAGCCAGCTTCATTATAAGAAGCTAAATGTTTGTGCAGTTGCTCAAAGACATTTCCTGTATTTGTTTGTTCCTTCTATCAGGATGAAGTTGACCATGCTACTAGTGTCGAGGAACTGGAGAAGCAAATAGAAAAAATGGCCAAGGTATGTCTTTCTTGAACACGTTTAAATGCTTTAAAGTGCATGAAAATCAGTGTTTGATTGATCCAGTTAATGTGGGATATACTCGAATATACAAAGTGAGATTAAAGAAAAATCTCCTGCTGCAATAAAAGTAATACGTCAGACACCTGCAATGCTAGACTTTGGAATTCAAGCTGCAAAATGTGTCGAAAACTACAATGTGATTTGTACGTTGTGTGGATATTTGTGTTGCCATAGGTCTGTTTACTAATGAAGGCACTAATTAGTTTGATAAATGACCTCATTAGCATCTTATGTGATGCTTCATATGTCGCACAGGAAAAAAACAAAAACCGGTAGGGCAGATTTCTTCTGTTTTTGAAGGTCTGTAATTTCCATGTATGTTTTGTACAATTGCAGCAACATCATCAGACCAGAAGAAAGCTGTATGAGATATCCCATTCCCTACGCTCTATGATGTATGGACAGGATCGGTACCGCCGCCGATACTGGGTACTGCCCCACTGTGGAGGGGTCTTCATTGAAGCCATGGAGAGTGGAGAAGGTTGTTGCAGTACACCGCCCACTTTTTTTTTTCTGAATACGTATACGCTTCACTTTGCTTATCTGAGAGAATATTTGGAAAATGAATGTGTAATGGTAACATGCTCGGCAAGAAGACAAAGAAAGACCTTTTATAATTCGTGTAGCTGCATGTTCAGCTGTTTTGTTGCCGAGTGAAATACGCAGATAGCATCTGTCAACACTAATAACACAGCTCTGCCTGTCTTCCGAAAGCAAGCGAATTAGTGTAATGTCCAATAATCAGGATCCAGTTTCAGTGTTACAGTAGTTCACTTTCTAACTGGAGTACGTTTTTCTCCTTTTTTCTGCAGCTCCAGAGGAACTGGAGGAGGAGCGACAGAGGAGGAGGAGAGCAGCAGAGGAGGTCAAGGTCAAAGACGAACCTCAAGAGATTGAGTTGCAGAAGGAGAAACCCACCAACCTCGATGGGCAGAGCACTCGAACACAGGACTTGGAGCAACAGAAAGAGGAGGAGAAGAAACACGAGGGGAAGAAAAACTCCCCGACCCTCTTCTACCAGCAACCAGGCTGTGTAACCAAGCTGTGCGCTCTCAGAGAAGTCAGCAAGGACATTGGTAAAGAATCTGTGAAGGCAGAAGACAAGGAGAGTCCCCATGTGAGACAGAATGGCAGTACCCTAGGCACTCCTGTTACAACCACTATGTCAGCGTCCTCCCCCACTCACAATACCCTCGAGCCTGCAACAGCGGCAGCAACAGCTCCCTCCATGGTGACTGCTAACGACACAACAAACATCCCTCACCTGGCTTCATCCTCTTTATCTGCCCCGTGCCTGCCAGCTGCACGTGAAAGCCCAGGGAACACTCCTCCAACCTCATCCCCGGCTCCATCGCCACACCTTTCATTCCAAGCAAACGACCAGCTGCTCAGAGTGCTAACAGAAAGGAGCGGGCACTGGTTCAGTCTGCTCCCTCGCAACCCTTGTGACCTCTCCTCCCTCACCACAACACCACCAGGACCGCCCCGTGTGTCTCCTCAGGCATCCTCCACCCCAGCCAGACCCAAATCCCCACCTCCATCCCCTGCTCTCCCTCTCACCCCTTCTGCTGCCTCAGCCTCTGCCAGCCCACACCACCCAACTGGCATCCTCAGCTACCCACTATCCACCCTGCAGGTGAGAATCCTGGCTGGTAAACATGTTGCTATTATATTTCCTTTTGTGCACTACCACCTTCCTCACCCCTCTATTGTCCCTCTTTTCTCCACAGGTTAAGTCAGGTGTCTCTTTGCTAGGAGTTTCTTTCGCAAGCTGGCCCAGTGGAATGATAAGTCCCGGCCTGCCTTTGTGCAGCAGCCCTAGCCCCATGCCAAGTCACTCTGTAGAGGGCAACACAGCAGCAAGTGTCTCCAGTAAAAGTGAATCGCCTTTACCTCGCATTGAGAAAACTTGCTCTATGCCCTCTCCCGCCTTGGAGATGCCCAAATCCCTCGACCACGCCACGCCACGACCCATCCCAGAAGGTGAGCAACACTCGATGTATTATTTTGTATATATATAATGAGATCAGCCAATGCTATCCTTACTTAAGCCCAGTTTGATTTGACTGTAACATGTCTTAACTGAACAAAACATCTTCTTTCTTTCACACCCGTGTGCTCAGAGATGCTGACAGGTTGGTGGCGGGTGTCTGACATCGAAGAGCTCAGGGCTCTTGTCAATGCTCTCCACAGCCGAGGAATCAGAGAGAAGGCCCTCCAGAGACAAATGCAGAAATACATGGAGATCATCCCCCAGGTCTGCACCAAACACAGAGACGGTAAGTCTGGAAACAGCTCCTCTGAGCACATAATGATGTGCCTCAGATTCATTCATGCTTAGAAGCGTTTCCTTATAATCCCACAATAAATTGCTAATACTGTATCAGTGAGGTTTATTGAAGTTTATATGAACAACTGTCTTTCACTGCCTAACCCATGTGTCTGCTGTGTAATTTATCTAGTGGCCATGATTGAGCTCCATGAGTTGGAGGAGAGCCAGGTCAGTGTGGAGTCGGTGCGGGGCTGGTGTGTTGAGGAGCAAGCAATGGAAATGGACATCGCTATACTGCAGCAGGTTGAGGAACTGGAGAGGAAGGTCACCGCAGCCAGCCTGCAGGTTAAGGTGAAATAGTAACACACTAACACACTAGCACAAATATTTCTACATATTTTGTTTGTGAAATTTATGTTTTTTTAGAGGCCAATAAACTCAACAGCTCATTTCCTCTCACAGGGCTGGACGTACCCGGACCCTCAGTCTGAGCGTGAGGACCTGGTGTACTACGAGCACAAGCCCCTGACCAAATCCACGGCCTCGGCGACAAACACGGGAGACAAGGAACCCAAGGAGCATCTGGAGGAGCGGGGAGAGAAGGGCGGGGTGATGCGTCACCCGGACAACCCGCTGGACATTGCAGTGACACGTCTGGCTGATCTGGAGCGCAACATCGAGAGAAGGTACCTGAGGAGCCCCTTAGGTACCACCATTCAGATCAGGCTGGATAATGTGGGTACGGTCACTGTCCCTGCCCCCGCCCCATCTACTAGTGCTGACAGGGAAGGGTAGGTCATTTCTCCAACCAGCTCCCCACTCTCCCACTAAGACCCTTTCCTCTCTCTATGTGTGCTTTTTTTGTTTCCCATATTACTCAAAGGGTGAGGGTCTTTGCTGATTTCACAGCAGATTTTTGTGGTTGCCTGTTGCTTTTTTTTTTTTTTTTTTTTTTTTTTTTTCCTTTTTGTCTTGTGCAGCTTTTTGTGTGGGAGGGGCTCCACTCACTGCCATTTTTTCCCCCTAAAATCATCTGCATGGTGTTGTGCATCAGCAACCTCAGTTATAGGCTTACTTACAGCTCCTGCTATTCAGCATACACTTACCCTTCCTGCATGAGCGTCCCCCTTAACATGATAAAAAAAACGTGTGTACCTCTCCCCAGCACTCTATACTCCCAAAAACGTCATGCCTGTCTCTGCCCAGATGGAGCTTTTTACAGCATCTGGTTCAACTGACACAGTTTACTACAAACCCATTTTCATAAAAAGTTGTGTGGACTTTAAATAAAAACAAAATGCCGTGTTTTGAAACTCATTAAAAAGAATTTGTTTAGTTAAAAACGGAACATGTTAAATGTCGAGAAACTGATAAATTCACATTTTGAAACTTGTCTGTTTTCTTAATTTTTTTCTACACCTTTCCATTTTTGCTTGACATAAAGTTTAGCTTTGTTTCAGGCCCACCAAATGTTTTCAGCGGGTGACAGGTGTGGATTGTTGTAGCCAGGATCTTACTACAGATTGATTCTGAGCTGTGAAATAAGCAAACCGTTCCCTGAGAATGACACACTGCCAGCATTTGTTGCTCTAAATTGTGTGCATTTTCCCTAGCATTAATGGTGCCCATACCATAAGACGTTGGGTAGGTCTTACCCTCTTTAGCCTGCAGTCAGTGATTTCTGACTTTCAAATTAAGATTTGTCACACCAGAGACCAGTTTTGTACTTTGCCTCAGTCCATCTTGAATGACTTCTTAGAGACTCAGCCTCACATCAGCGCTCTTTTCACTACTGAACCTAACGACGCTTTACAGCGTCTCACACACAGTCTTTGTCCTGTCTCAACTTTTTTTAAAACATGTTGCTGGCATCAAATTCAAAAATGACCATAGAGCTTAAAATAAACAGTAAAATGCTGTGATCATGCCCCTGAACGTTATAAACACGAGCTTAAAATTATTTGCAAGTCACTGCATTTTGTTTTTATTCACATTTTACACAGCAGCCTTAGTTTTATTGGTTACGGGTTGTAGTTTGTGTGTAAATAACCCCACACGTTCCCATATGTGTATCTATTTTGATTCTCATAACCTTCCCTTAAATTCCCTCAGCAGCGAGGAGGAGGTGGCCCACGGTATGAAAGTGTGGAGGAAGGCCCTGAGCGAAGTGCGCAGCGCCGCCCAGCTGGCCATGTGTATCCAGCAACTGCAGAAGTCCATTGCCTGGGAGAGGTCGATAATGAAAGTGGTAAGAGAATAAAAGAACAGCCTGTGTCCACAATGTTAATTGAAAACTATTAGGAAAGTTTGTACTTGTTTTTAATGGACGCACTTATTTTGTAGTACTGTCAGATTTGTAAGAAGGGGGATAATGAGGACCTCCTCCTGCTGTGTGATGGCTGTGACAAAGGCTGCCACACTTACTGTCACAAACCCAAGATCACCAGCATCCCAGAAGGAGACTGGTACTGCCCGGCCTGCATATCCAAGGTATCTGAACCTTTTATTACTTATGATTTTTTTTTAATGTGCATTTTTTTAGACTCATCTCAGGACTTATTTTACTCCTGTTTTGTAAAGTTGATGGTAGAAAGGCAAGAAGAAAAAGGACACATTGTAGAGTATATCTTGTGCATCTAAACCGCAAGGACACTTGCTCGCTCAAAGAAATCTCATCAGCTGCTCCTCCCCTAGAGTTTTATTGCTTGCTCTTCACTTTTATTGTCTGCAGCATGGATTTATCCCATTAAGTGACAGTAAAATTCATAAGTCATACTCATACTGATACAAGCTGAGTAACGATTTTTAACGCAGGCTTTAAAGAATTTGTGTTGATGCAGATGTGGTCAGCAAAGGGACTAAATATTATTGCTTGTCTAAGATATGGCAAATTGATATGACATTTTAGGAAAGGACAATATTAGGAGGATGAAACTAAATGGTTCCAGTTTGAATAGCACCCGAACTAAGGAAATGCTGCAATTTTGGGTACTTTTGCAGGCAAGTGGTCCATCCCCCAAAAGCAAAAAGCCTCCAGCCAAACCAGTAGCATCTAGTGGGGGGAGTAGCAAGAAGGGCGGAGAGGCAAAGAAGAATGGAAAGCAGGCCGGTAACGGGGAAGTGTCGGAGGATGACTCAGCAAGTGCCAGCAGTACGCCCAAAAAAGGAGCAAAAGACACCAGCAGGAAGAGGAAAACGGAGGAGAGTTCACCTGCTCTAACGACATCCAATCAGGAGACTACTGGGTGTGTGAAGCGAGCCAAGACGGCTCGAGACAACAACAGGGACCTGGGATTATGCAGGTATGTCTCCATGACATGTTTGCACTTGTCTTTCTGTGTCATTTTCTTCTCAGTAGTTGCACAGTAATTTCCACCTGCTACAAAGCTGTATGGAAAGGTTGGAGGATGTGTTTTACATTTTCTGTTGTGTTTAAAGCCACAAAACCTCAGATCAACGTTTACTTGCAGTATTTCATTCCTGGAATTTTTCAGCACAAAGTCAGCTTCTCTTTTGTTTTTTAGCGGTTTTATTAGCTCATAAAACCCTAAAGATTATGAGTTAAATGCAAACTTTAAACCTCCATGGACATATTTTTGACCAGCAGCAGAAACAAACTGTAACTGGTTAGGAAATGCTGTTTACACAACCACTTAGGGCAAAGCAGCACTATCTTAGCTTTCTTTTACCTCAGCTTTCAGCCTACTCAGCTTTCTGGGGAAATATCTGATTCTCCAGCTGTTAATGCTCCACTGTTCACCAGCTAGTCCTAGCTTTGTGTACCATAAACCCAAAACAATGATTTAAAAGAAACTTCCAGTATTCAGGCACAATGGGAGCCTCGTTCACACCCTTCACCCACATGTAACCGATCCCTTGTCAATCCAGAAATATTGGTTATAGCTGCTTAAAGATAAGAGGAAATTATGAAAGAAAGCTTTTCTGTGTTACACACAAAGCTTATATTTACACAAAGTCGTGGCCAGAGTTTAACTGTGTGTTTGTTTGTCCTACAGAGTACTCCTTGCTGAGTTGGAGCGGCATCAGGATGCATGGCCTTTTCTCACACCTGTCAACCTGAAATCGGTGCCTGGCTACAGGAAGGTCATCAAGAAACCGATGGACTTCTCCACCATACGTGAGAAGCTTGTGAGCAGCCAGTGAGTTCCCATCGCTTCTCTCGGTTCTTTTTTCTGCTAAAAGCCTCGCGCAGAAGTTAAAGCAAGACCAGTGTTTTCAGTTTTGTTTAGTTTTTTTCAGGAATTATGTGATGTGTCTGCTGTTCTCTCTAACCTGAATATGTCTTCTTTTTTTTTAAAATTTCAGGTATCAAAACCTGGAGACGTTCATCATCGATGTCAACTTGGTCTTTGATAACTGTGAAAAATTCAATGAAGACAATTCAGACATTGGTCGAGCTGGTCATAACATGAGGAAGTTCTTTGAGAAGCGCTGGACTGAGCTTCTGAAACAAACAAACTAAAACAAATAAAAAAAAACACTTAAGATTAAAAAAAAAAAAAAGTCTGTTCAGACTCTTCTCCAATACACCCATTCAACTTTTCGTACCGGAGCACCAGGTGTTACTTTTTATTTTGTGATGGAGAACGTGGCTTTGCAGGATGGTAGAAGAAGAAGCCAACTCCTTAATAAGGAACCTGTGGTGTGCTTAGGAGAGGTGTCACCTTGAAAAATAAAAAGTTGTTTAGGTGCACTGGATTTATTACAACAGGGATGAAAGCCCCAAAGAGTCCCAGAGAAATGGGGTGTCATAGTGCAATACCATTCCCTGTCTCAGAACACTGCACTGAATGAATCCTCAAAAATGTCAATGATGTGTCTGCGCTAGAATACTTTCCACTACTTGTAAATAGTTTGTTTTTGTTTATTTGGGTTTTTTTGTTCGTTTGTTATTTAATCGTATTATAGTGAATGTATTTAATTTTGTAATAATTATTTATGAATCAAGGTCCACTTCATTTTCTATGAAAAAGGAGGAATCAGCCGAACTGCTTTGACTTCTGAAAAGGAATGTGTTATTGTGTTATAATTTTTTTCTCTCTCTCTCTCCCAAATATCAAACAAAGCCAAGACAAAAAAAAAAGAAAAGGAAAAAAGAAAAAAAAAAAGAGCTGTTTACACTGTTCAGTGCTTTGGGGCATCGGAGGACTGTATTCAATTGTTCGATCTGTAAAACTGCATTTATTTACAGCAACTGCAGAGGAACAGTTAGGCTGTGGTGATTCATGTGTATATACTGTTTATTAATGTCTATATTATGTCTTGTTTGGAACAATGTGTAAAAATTGTTTAAGAATATTAAGATATTGTTTATGCCTTAGAATGATTGTAGCATTCTATTTTAGTGAACGTGATGAAAACATTATCATAAATATTGTTTGTACAGTATATACATATCCTCTGCAAACACTGTGGTATCCTTAATCTTGGTAGTGCCTACCCTTCCAACAGGGGCATGTAGGGGATGTTATCGTTTTTAGTTTTCATTCTTTATGATAATTATTTTTTTATATGATTTCAATCCAACAAGGCCTCCAAAGTTGGACAGTGACACAGAAATCATTCCTCCCCATAAATAATAATAACTAAAAAGAGAAAAAAAGGAACAACAAGCATTCAGTTATGCTTCCATGATACATTTCCTCACAATCTGCCACAATACAAGGACCTAAGGCCATTTTTAACCACTGTGTTGAACCTTGCTGTGTGTTGTGGCCTGATGGAGGCAGCTAGATTTTTTTGTACCCAAGTCAAAAGTACTTGAAGTTACTTTATTTAAGATATTGTGGAATAAAAGTATCATTCTTTTGTAGGAGCTTTATTTTTCACTAGTGTGTGGCACGGACCTATTAAAAGGATGTTTTTCAACGTAAGTGACTCAAACTGGTTTCATTTCAAGTCCGACCTGCAGCTGTAGAAGTGCGGTTTAACTCTTTATTCTGTCAAAGTGCGAGTCATATGTAAAGTTGCACGTGTGACCCGATTAAAGAGAAATTTATTTTGTTTGTGCTTTTAGCTAAATATCTGCAATTGTACTTTACATCGTGTTAAATGCCTCTTTCATGACCAGACTGTAAAATGTTTTCAGGATCCTGAGAAGCTGCTCTGAAACATACATTTTTCAAGGATCTCAGAAACGGTGTCTCAAAACTGAATTCAACTTAACATCTGTAAATTAACAATAAAATCCAGAAAGAGCAGATCCTTATTTGTCTCATCGAGTGGCAGATTGTCATAATCCAAGCAGCCAGGAACACACAGGCACAAATGTAATCTTCAAAAAAATGGGTTTTATTATACCCCCAAAAAGGACAAGACGATTACAAAAATTCAAAATAACAAAAAATAAAGTTTTTAAGAATCAAGTGGGCCCATAAAAGAGGTTAACTTAACAGAACGCTACTCAAAAGTCACTTAACAAAAACATAGCTCAACAAACTGACCTGCCCAAATGAGAAACAGCTCCAGTTATATAGCAAATGAATAAACCATTATATACACCAAAGGTGAAAACTAAAGAGATAACAGCTAACCATCATTCAAGAAGAACCCCATTCCCCCTGCATGATCACAATAGATGGTCCAGTCCACTTTATTGGCTTCTGCATTTATGATCACAGAAGCTTTAGAGCATAACGTAAACATAAGACAAAAGACCAAATGAATATTACCCAAGTATCTCAGTTGTGTGGTTGCATGCATCCATCACACAGATCATAAAATGAAGACCGTTAATAAAAAGGAAAGTTAAGTGTGCCGTACACAGTTGGCAAGTGCAAGTTTAGCAAGTGCCTATTCCCAAGGTTTCTATACATTTTATTCTTGTAGGGAAAATATTAATCATGAACCCTGCCGCACGCTACAGTATGTATAGCCTGAGGCACTACACAGTTTAGACGCATACAGTTAGGTCCATAAGCATGTTGTTAATGACGTGTTTTGTAGTTTTACCTCTGTACATTACCAAACTCCAGATGTGACTTTCAGCTTTAATTCAAAAGGTTGTACAAAGGTTTTTACATGAAGTGCTGCGTAATTACAGCCATTTTTATACACAAGCCTTCATTGTCACATGCTTGAAAGTAATTGAGCAATTGACTGGTAACCAGTTTTCATAGCACTGTGAAGCCCATTCCCTCCTTTTCTTTTTTTCTTTCTTTCTTTTAATATTTATTTATTTTGAGGACAAATTAAGCAGATAAAAGATCTAGAACTGATTCAAAATTTTAAATTTGCATTTGGTGGTTGTTCACTGAAACTCTCAATTTGAGGTCCAGACCCAGTGGCGGTCCTAGCCTGTTTGGCGCCCTGGGCGAACACTCCCTCTGCCCCCCCCCCCCCCCCCCCCGCCACACACACACACACAGCAGTTGTGGAGTGTGCAGCAGTTGAGATGTTTAAGCTCCAGGCTTTGTGTTCATACAAGTACCGTATTTCCCGGACTACAAAGCGCACCTGAATATTAGCCGCACAAGCTAAAATCAGGGGAAAATCCTGTTTTGTACATACATTAGCCGCACTGACTAAAAGCCGCAGGTGTTTCAATGTTGACTTATCATATGTAAGAGAACATGCACAAAGGGAATTGTCAGGAAAGAGATGGCTGTTTGGAGACACACCCCTTTTATTAATATTTTGAAAAACAAGTTATGGGTACATATTTGCACAACTTTTTAGGTATATGTAAAAGTAGCGGTAATTACAAGTACGAAACATGTACTGTGCTTCATAAATGAGTAACAAATGTAGTACATAACAATAACCTACAGCACACCAGAAAAATAGATTCGGACTACCTTTTAGGCTCAAGAAAAGTCAGTCATTCACCACCATCTTCCTGCGCATTAAAACCACCAAAGTCCTCTTCTCCAGTGTCGGAAACGAACAGGCTCAGGGTGGCTTCGTCATCCACTCTCAGCTTCTTTCCTTCGTTGTCACTTTCAAAACCAAATAAATCCTCGTTGTCAGTGTCAGAGTCGAACACCCTCAGAAGGGCCGTGGCGGTGTCCTCCTCTCCATCATGCAGCAGTCCAGCCCTTTGAAATCCGTTGGTGATCGTGGATGTTTTCACACTTTTCCACGCTGTCAGAATCCACCGGTGGAGTTGAGCATAACTTGCTTTTCGCAAGTTTATTGCCGCTCGTCATCCACGACTCCCGCTGAACGCGTAGCGCTACTTTGAAGTTTGTTTTTCGCGCTACTTGTACGGCACTATGTTGCCTGGCGGATGGACATGTGACCAACATACCACTCTTGAACCCCGATACTGTGTGTCTGATCACATGCCCTTCCGCCAGGCAACGTAGTGCCGTACAACAGCGGAACAAACAAAACAAATCGTCTTACGATATCACAAAAATCCTGGACAATCTATAGAAAAGCCGCAGCTGACTAAAAGCCGCAGGGTTCAAAGCTTGTGCAAAAAGTAGCGGCTTATAGCCCGACAATTACGGTATATATTAATATTCTTCATCATAAATGTTCAACACCGTTTCTTTAACCGATAGCTAGGAGAAATTACGGCAAATAAATAAGCCCATTTGAGAAAACAAAAGAAAAAAAAGAAAGAAAGGGGGATAGTTTAAATTTTAAAACACTTTACTTAAGGTAAAGATACAATATTATTCCTAATGAAGAAGCACCACGTCAAAAAAGTTGATGTCATTCCTCTGCTGTTGTTAAAATTCGGTTGATGGATCTGAAATGACAAAGATGAGGTCTTAGTGAAGAGAAAGTATTAGTAGCTACATCAACGCTGACCATTTAAAAAGACATCCACTCACAGAGTCAGTGTTTCAGGTCACTGGGAAATCCACTGCCGCTGATTTCGCTGTAACCTACAAAACAGGGTTTGATGCTTTAAAATTGGACTAACTTGTCAGCACCATTTAATTCAGCATTCCTGTGATTTTGGAGAATAAATGAATACCTGGCTGTCCATTGAGATGGCCGTAACTTGAACCGTTTGCCGGTGTGGTTTGATTGGAATGTAGTAGATGGCCACCTCTGCCGTCAGCGTAGTCTGTGCAGCGACGTTTTTCCGGTGGAAAGCCACTGTCACGTTCAAAGTCTCTGTCAAAGTGGTGTCGCTTGCGGCTCTCCCCTTCCTCGCTGCTTACTGAGTGGGAGATGGAAGCAGAGGAAGCAGAAGAAGCTAGTCCATGGTTTGGTTTCCCCACCGCACTGCCGCTGGGCTTGGAGCTTGTGGGATAGTCCCTCAGAGATCCATTCCCATTAACATGAACTACGCTGCCGTCAGCGTAGTCTGTGCAGCGACGTTTTTCCGGTGGAAAGCCATTGTCATGTTCAAAGTCTCTGTCAGAGTGGTGTCGCTTGCAGCTCTCCCCTTCCTCTCTGCTTCTGTTTCTGTGGCTCCGAGCTGCGTCTGGGCTGTGCAGGTCGGGATCGCTGTCCCGATGTCTCTTCTTTTCCTTCTTCATTTCCGCAGCTCTGTCTGAATCTCCGTCAGAACTTCTACGGGATGATAGAGAACCAATGACATTGTTTAACAAAACCGAGATCAAGCTTTACAGCCAGCCTAAGACAGAAAAAGTGACCCATTATCAATAAAATGATGAAAATTCTTTACGTTTTTAAGAAAATAATAATACTGATAGTGAGCTTTAACCCCATATTATTTTCAAACAAAATCTAGCTTAAAACAAACACATTTCCTTCTGTTTTCATTAAAGGATCGAGAGAAAGATGGCAATACTCACCCACTCTCACGGTGTCTGTCTTTATCCTTTGATTTCTTCTTTTTCTTACTCTTTTTGTGTTTTTTAGTGTGGCGGGCATCAGAGCTGTCGTCCCTGTCTTTGCTGAGAGTCCTCTTGCGATTTTGATCCTCTTTGTCTGGAGAGGAAAGGCGAGCCCGTGGCGGGGAGCCCTTGAACTTGTTTGTTTCTGGTGCTGTAGAAGGTGAGAAATTTCCTTCCTTGTAGTCCCGTCTGTACCGGTGACGATCGTCGTCGCTTTCTCGTTCGTGACTCCTATCCCTGTTGTGTCTTTCTCTATCTCTGCCAGAGCTAGAGTACAGTCTTTGCCTGTCTCGGGAAGATCGTTTTTCATTGCAACTAGAACTAGGCTTGGACTGATACTGCTCCTTAGTATCCTTATGTCCTTCAGTCCCTGTTGTTGCACATTTATCTTGTGGTAGATCCTTGGCTTCATCCTTGCTTACGCTAACTTTCTGTGGAGCTGCAGAAGCCCCACTGGTGCTTTGAGAGCAGCCCGGCTGAGGGGGTAAGGCTGCAGGGTTGCCATCTTGCCCAGAAGAAGAAAGAGCGGAAGCAGATTCTTTAGCTGCAACAGAAGGGGTAGTTGTAGCAGTAGCTGAGGGTGAAGCGCTAACGGCGGAGGATTCTGTACAGTGAGGCAGGGGTTCAGATGGAGTTTTAGCCCTTGTGACAGGAGTGGAGAAATCCTGGCTTTCGTTAGCAGCAGGATGAATGCTCTGAGAAGAACTAGCCTGGGATGAGGCATCTTTGCTGGAAAAATAAAATACAAAAGCAATATGAGCAATGCTTTGTCACACTGGCAGAGAGGAAAGTCTGCACAGTTTTAAGATCACTCCTCTAAACTTAAAAATTTAAATGCATAAAATGGACAGCAGAGCAATAAGTTTTTTTTAGTTCAGTGTTAGGCTTACTTTGGTTGGCTATGGTCTCTGCCTATTCCATTAGCAACAGGAGCCGTAGACGTCAAACTGCCATGATTACTGCCAGAGATCTGATGTGCCCAAAATAAATAAAAGAAATATTAATAATATGTCCCTTTAAGAAAAACAAACAAAAACCCAAACAGACAAGCATTATGTGACGTAGGCTATGCACAGATACACCCACACACAGGTTGTTATCATCAGATTCCACATTTATTGAGAGTGTCCACGGAATTATAACAGAACACCGTCTGACAGCGGTCGGTTCCCGCAGCGTCTTCCTCCTCCACTCCTCTCCACCTCACTATATAAAAGGAAGGAAAACCACCATCAGTCCAAATCGCCATCAGCTGTTCTCATCAGCACCGCCCCGTTGAGCTCACTGCACCACTCCTCCCCTGCAGCCGCGCCCCGGACCACACCTCCGCCACATACCCCCACCGCCCGACTGAGGCCGGGGAGCCTTCCGGCCGAACCTACTCCCCCCCCGCGAGCGAGAGAGGAAATCGGCCACCGCCATCTGCGCCCCCGGCCTATGGACCACCTTGAACTTAAAGGGCTGTAAAGCCAGATACCACCGGGTGATCCGGGCGTTGGCATCTTTCATGCGGTGGAGCCACTGCAGCGGGGCGTGGTCCGAGCAGAGGGTGAATGAGCGCCCCAGAAAGTAATAGCGAACGGAGTCGACCGCCCACCGGATAGCCAAGCACTCCTTCTCCACGGTGCTTTCCCGTCTTTCACGCTCTGCCAGCTTCCGGCTGATGTAAAGAATGGGACGGTCGGCCCCCCGCACCTACTGGGACAAAACGGCCCCCAGCCCCCTGTTCGAGGCGTCAGTCTGCAGAACAAAAGGGAGGGAAAAGTTAGGAGTGTGAAGCAGCGGCTCCCCACAGAGAGACTTTTTCACCTGCACAAACGCCGCCTGGCACGGCCCCGTCCACTGAAACAGATCTGGAGCACCCTTCCGGGTAAGATCGGTTAAGGGGCTGGTCAGCTGCGCAAACCCTGGCACGAACCGGCGATAGTAACCTGCCAGCCCCAGAAACCGTCTCACCTCCTTTTTAGTCTTGGGTGCGGGCAGGATGCGATAGCCGCCGTCTTTTCCACCTGTGGACGCACCTGCCCGCCCCCCAAGTGGTACCCCAGATACTGTACCTCCCTCCGTCCAACCGCACACTTCTTCGGGTTGGCCGTGAGCCCCGCCCTCCTCAGGGACTCCAGGACCGCGGCCACCCGCTGCACATGCTTCGCCCAGGTGTCGCTATGGATGATCACGTCATCCAAGTAAGCTGCAGCATACGCAGCGTGCGGGCGCAGCACCCGGTCCATGAGGCGCTGGAAAGTGGCAGGGGCCCCGAACAAGCCGAACGGAAGCGTAACGAACTGGTACAACCCATACAGAGTGGAGAAGGCCGTTTTCGCCTTGGACTCGGCAGACAAGGGAATCTGCCAGTAGCCCTTGGTTAAGTCCAGTGTCGTGAAAAAACGGGCCGTGCCCAGCCGATCCAGGAGCTCGTCGACCCGGGGCATGGGATAAGCATCAAAACGTGACACTTCATTCACCTTGCGATAGTCGACACAGAACCGTATAGACCCATCCTTCTTCACCACCAGAACGATGGGGCTACACCAGGCGCTGTGCGACTCTTCGATCACTCCCATTCTCAGCATTTCAGCCAATTCCCTCTGCACAATTTGCCGTTTATGCTCAGGAAGCCTGTAGGGCCGTGAACGCACCGTCACGCCAGGCTGCGTTACAAAATGATGCTCAATGACAGACGTCCGGCCGGGCAGGGGGGAGAACACGTCAGCAAAACGCTGTTGTAACGCGACAACGTCCGCTCTCTGGGCCTGTGTGAGATGGTCATCACAAGGGAGGGAGGCGGGGATGACGGAATTTGGCACCTCCGGCCCCAACTCATCTCTCTCCTTAACCAGGCTCACCAGCGACGCGGATTCAACCTCTCTCCACTTTTTAAGGAGATTGAGGTGATAAATCTGCGTGGCCCCACCCCTGTCCGACCGAGCGACCTCATAGTCAACGTCCCCGACACGCCGTGTGACCACAAAGGGCCCTTGCCACTTGGCGAGCAACTTTGAGCTGGAGGAAGGGAGTAACACAAGCACTTTGTCTCCCGGTGAAAATTGCCTGAGTCTAGCCCCTCTGTTATACAGGCGCTGCTGACGCTGCTGAGCCTGGAGCAAATTCTCCCGTGACAACCTCCCCAAAGTGTGGAGTTTCGCTCTCAGGTCCAGCACGTACTGAATCTCATTCTTGGCGGGGCTCGGACCGTCCTCCCAGCTTTCTTTAATCAGGTCGAGCACCCCACGTGGCCTCCTGCCGAACAGCAGTTCAAAGGGAGAAAATCCCGTGGAGGCCTGGGGCACCTCCCGCACTGCGAATAACAGAGGGTCTAGCCAGCGGTCCCAATTGTGTTCATCCTCGTTAATGAACTTACGAATCATAGACTTCAAAGTCTTATTCAGCCGCTCCACCAGCCCGTCCGTCTGAGGGTGGTAGACGCTGGTCCGAATAGATTTAATGTCCAGTAATTCGTACAGTTCCCGCAGTGTACGAGACATAAACGACGTGCCCTGGTCAGTCAGTATCTCTTTCAGGATTCCGACTCGGGAGATGACCTGAAACACCACTCTTTGCAGAGATGGTGCGCAGCGGGACTGCTTCCGGGTACCACGTTGCATAATCCACCAGGACTAACACAAAGCGGTAGCCGCGTGCACTCCGGTGAAACGGCCCGATGAGGTCCATGCCAATGCGCTCGAATGGGACCTCTATGAGTGGAAGCGGACGCAAAGGCGCTTTTGGTATGGCCGGCTGATTAACAAGTTGGCAGTCCGGGCAGGACGCGCACCAGCGGCGCACATCCGCTCGGATGCCCGGCCAATAAAATCGGGCCGTTATTCGCTCCAGAGTTTTTTCGTATCCCATATGCCCTGCCATGGGGTTATAATGAGCCGCCTGGAAAATCGTTTCCCGGCGGCCCTGCAGCACCAACAGCTGGGTGTGTGTCACCACCTGCTCCAGTGGGAAATCGCCCATGGGGGGAACTTCCGGAGCCGGCGGGGCTTCCCGTGAAGGACCCGCCGTCTCCCCCTCCCCAGAGTCAGTGTCGGACGGCCCCGCGTCACCGCTGAGCGCCGCGCAGACGCTACATGCTACTAATGGTCGTGATCGCACCCCCGCGTACTGTCCCAACAGATGATGAAACCCCGGCCAATTCGTGCCCAGAATTAGGGGATGCGACAGGCGCGGGCTAACCGCAGCCGTTACTCTATGCGTTTTGCCCTTATACTTTAATAACAGCGGCACTATGGGATACCTGTGAACATCACCATGAACACACCTCACCTCCACCCATTCTGCCTCCAGCAATGCCCCGGGGCGAACCAAACCTTGGTGCACGAGGGTCTGCGTGCAGCCTGTGTCCACCAAAGCATGGCGTATACCCCCTCGAGTCCTTACCGGAATGCTGTATGTCCCTCCCGGACCGGGAGAGGGCGCTGGAGCACCGGCAACGTGGAACACCTGCCCCACCTCCATCAGAGGACAGTCCCTCCTCAGGTGTCCCGGCTGTCCGCACTTCCAGCACTCCTGCCCCGGCATCTGTGCTGTTCTCCGTGGCTCAGGGGCAGCACTGCTCATGTCCGATCCCTGGGAAGGCACAAACGCAGCAAAAGGATTAGTGGGGCTCAGCGCCGGCGCCCGCTCTGCCTGCCCTAGTGCAGGCACCCGGCGCCTTGGTGCCGGCACCGGGGCTTGTCTGTTCGGCCTCCGGCCGCTGTCCCCGGGCTCCCCCGCTCTAGCGGCAAGGTGGTCCTCCGCCAACGTAACCGCCACCTCCAGACTCGCGGGACGGTGGCACCTGACCCATCTCGCCGTCTCCGCAGGCAGCGTCTCGCCCTCTGATGATCCCGGCTGCAGCCAGCGTACGGCCGCGTCATGCAGCTTCCAGGCCCAAGCAAACGGCCGATCCGCCGCAGCCAGCCGACAGGCCCGGAACCGCCGGCGGTGATCTTCAGCGGTGAGCCCCAACCTGTCCACCACCACCCGGCTCACGTCCTGGAAGCTGCCCCTCGAGGCCGGCGGCAGACTCAGGGCCGCCGTCCGAGCCTCCCCCGACAGCAGAGGAAGCAAACGCGGAGCCCACTCCACCTGCGGCCACTGGCAGGCCTCCGCCGTGGCACAAAAAGTCTCCAGAAAGACCTGGGGGTCGTCCCCGTCCCCCATCCGGGGCACCACCACCGACAGCGGCGGGGACTTCGGCGGGGCAGCGGCGCCAACCAGCCGCTCCAGAACCAGAGTCTGCCGGTCCGTCTGCTCCTGCAGCGCAGCCAGGTGAGCTCGCTGGGCTGCCGCATGGTCGTGGCTCATCTTCGCCATCTCCGCCAGCATCTGCGCCAGAAGCTGCAAAGGCTGGGCGGGCGGCGCAGCCTGCGGGTCGGACATCCCCACACCGGCAGGCTCCTGGGTTTCGGCACCACTTGTGACGTAGGCTATGCACAGATACACCCACACACAGGTTGTTATCATCAGATTCCACATTTATTGAGAGTGTCCACGGAATTATAACAGAACACCGTCTGACAGCGGTCGGTTCCCGCAGCGTCTTCCTCCTCCGCTCCTCTCCACCTCACTATATAAAAGGAAGGAAAACCACCATCAGTCCAAATCGCCATCAGCTGTTCTCACCAGCACCGCCCCGTTGAGCTCACTGCACCACTCCTCCCCTGCAGCTGCGCCCTGGACCACACCTCTGCCACACATTATAAAAATAAAGACAAGATTTACCTTGTCAGGGCCGCTGTGTCCATTCACTTTGTGATGACCATTGTGGCTGGATTTGAAGTCTCCATACGTTTGTCCATTTAATCCATTGCCATTATGGTTCACTCCTGACTTCCCATTGATAATTCTCCCAAAACCGCCAAAGACATTTCCTGTGTCTTTATTTTCATTAGGATGAGACTTGGATGAACTGCCGTTATCCAGAGTGCCACAGTTCTCTTGGTCTGATTCCTCTGAAGACTCTTGGCTGTACGGCACCAGGAAGGACGCCCCGTTTCCTACAGGGTTCTGATCCCCATTACTGAAAGGCATGCCGCTGACTTGGTTTAGTGGACCCTCAGTAGCTGAGGGTGAAGCGCTAACAGCGGAGGATTCTGTACAGTGAGGCAGGGGTTCAGATGGAGTTTTAGCCCTTGTGACAGGAGTGGAGAAATCCTGGCTTTCATTAGCAGCAGGATGAAAGGCATGCCGCTGACTTGGTTTAGTGGACGCGGAATAAAACGAACGTCTGGTTGGACGTCTGAGGTAGACTGTGAGGAGGACAAAGAGCTGGAGGAGGACAAAGAGCTGGAGGAACTGCTGGCGGAGGACGGCTTGCAGTAAGAGGAGGAAGAAGCAGATGGGCAAATTGGTTTGCTTAGCCCAACTGAAAATGAAAGCTTCTGTTGTTTGTCGCTCTCTGGAATCATTGTGGGCCGGCTTACTGAGTGGGAGATGGAAGCAGAGGAAGCGGAAGAAGCTAGTCCATGGTTTGGTTTCCCCACCGCACTGCCGCTGAAGAGAACTCTGAAGGAACAAGAAGTCACAACAACAGGTTTTTAGAACAGAAACACTGGGTTTAACAAAACAACAACATTATCAGTACCCTCAGGTGAGGAAGTACCTTGTTCATGTGTGGTGGCAGCTGGGGGCCTATGAAGCCAACACTGTTGTGATGCATGGTGGCGATGGTGCGTGGGATCACCACCGGCCGGGGAGATGACTGACCAGATATGCCAGCGTTATGGTTCAAGTGGCTGTAGTCCCCAGTTTTTTTCACATCTGTGCACCTGATCACATGGAAAAAAGAATATTAACCATGACAAAGCATCAACATTATAAAATTAGGTTATAATAATACATTTTCTACAAGAAAAGTGGGAATAAACATGTCTACATTATTAAATAATGATGGGAAAAGTTCTACTGAAGGAATAAGCCTAGAATGTTTAAAAATACCGATGTTTACTCACTTGATGTAGAAGAGGACATATGCCTGCTGGTTTAGGACGGTCCTAATGTCACTGACTAACACGGACGAGTCATTCATCTGAAACCAGTGCCCATTGCTGGCCTGTGAGACAGAATGAGAGAGATGTGACACAGCAGATTCAGTTTCTGAATTGAATTTGAGCTAAAAAGAAGAATCTTATGGTTATATAGGGGTCTTTTTTTCTTTCTTTCAATGCATACAAAGTATTTTTCTCTGTTTGTGTAAACGGAGGCGGAAGGCTGGTTTTACTTCCACAGTGGGTTTTGTGCGAAGGAAGGAAACCTTCCTCCAAACGGACAGAGCATTGGAGCCGCCAAGGGAAAGCACACGAATAAAATCTGTATAATTAAAATATAATTTATTATATTTAAATAGTTAAAAATGTAAAATGAATTAAAACAACCTTGGCCAAGGGGTAACACAATAAAAATCAATAAACCACAACATTAAAAGTCCAGTGGCCTGCGCCACGACCTAAAAGTCCCAGGGAGCTAAGAAATCCAGCGAAGTAGTATAAAAAGGGAAACCCAGCGGAGTCCTCTCCTTCCTTTCCGCATTCGCGTCCCGATATGCTGGAGAAAGGGAGGAGCGGCAGTCACTATTCTTCTAGACAGTTTTATTTCATAAAAAGGGATAAGTCAGAGACTTACCCCGGGTGGGCAGAGCTCTCAACTCCGCCCGCCGCTTCTTTAAAACTGCAAATCGGCACAGCCGTCTCGTGCCTTCCGCTGGTGCTGTCTCCGCTCTCCCCGCTGGTGTTGTCACTCCCCGCTGGCGATTTCGAGCCTCCAGCCCGAAGCCGAGGCCCTCAGCCTCTAGCCTTCAAGCGCAGCCGTCAATCACAGCTCTACAGCCCAAGCCTTCTCTCCATATCTCTGGCTCGGCTTCTCAGTCACTCCGGTCACTCTCTCTCGTCCCTTCCGCTTTGAGCCTCCAGCCCGAAGCCGAGGCGCTCAGCCTCTAGCCTTCGAGCGCAACTCCTCAAAGCAAAGTTTTCCTTCTTCACTCGTCCTCAAAAAGCGCTCCTTTCTGTCGTCTACCCAGCCCTCTTATTGGCCTCTCTGGTACCTCTCAGGTGAAATCAAGTTAGTAATCAGATAGGGTGGAGTCTTTACAGGACAGTTGTTCAATTAAATAAGATAAAAACATGCAATAGAACTCATACAAACAAACCCAATATACAATATTAAAATATTAAACAGATAAAACATCGCAAAACATGCACAGTAAAAACTCCAAATAACTTGTCCCGTTTCACCCCGTGACATTTGCATTCAGTTTTCTGCTAAAATGTGTTGTTTATGGTGTGTGTTTGTTTGTACTAAGCAACAGCAGCATTCAAAGAGATTCGGGCACAGCCAGTACCTTAATATAGCAGAAATAGTGTCCAGCATGACAACTCAATCCAGAGTGAACCAGCACAGCATACAGCCTGTAGAGCTGGGGCTCCCCGTGGGACTGAGACATGAAGGGCCGCAGATCCATAGATCTGCGGCCCTTCAGGTGGTGACACATAGATAGAAGAAAATACATAACATTAAACATGTTAACAACACAAAAGCCATATTAAAGGCAGACTACTTTAGGCCCGGAAGTAGGATTCGTCATGTCATCATTGAACAACCGGATATGCGCTGGCTGACGTCGGCAGTGGCCTGTCTAGAAAATTTTTGTTGGGGGGGGGGGCCAGGTAGGGGCACAGATTTGGAGAAGGGTGGCAGATGTAATTGGCAGATAATGTTAAAAACAATTCTACCAACCGTTAACCATAATTCAATAACCCTGTAAACCTAATAACCAAATGCGCTTTTAACTCTTATTAGAATGAGATTTTAACCACTACGGTGCAAAGTTTTTAGATACTGCGTTGATAAAGTACAAGAGATACAATCAGTCAGTGTTTACTCAGCATTCAAGGACATCAATATTTGCATAGTATTTTTACTGACATGTAGTGCACATGTTTTGGGCAAAAACATTTTTGAATATTAAAATACGAACATTTTTAACATACAATTGGCAAATTAGCCAATGCCAATGCAAAACCAATGCCTGTTAAAAAAAAGAAGATAATCTTCTCACAAACTGGTGTTTGATTTTGAAACAGGAAAAAAGTGGGGAAACAAATGAAAAGACTAACATTTGAATAAAACCTGAAAGCACGTAAATACATTCTATGCTGCCTTATGGTAAACTTTGGTAATATTAATGTATAAAGAACAACACTGGCTGATGATGAAATACAGTCAGCTGGCATGGTGACACTGCCAGTATTAACCTGCAGGGCTGGACTGGGACAGAAAATTGGGCATTTTGACTACAGACTGGCCCACCAGGTATTAAAGCCATAAAGCCTTTGAATGAAAACAAACGCTGTGGTGACAGTGATGTACAGTCTTTTTGGTATATGTTTGATTTCTATACATTTTACATCAGATAAAAACTTTGTTCGCAAGATTCAGATAATTATTTAATAAAAGCTAAATATTTTAAATGAGAATAATAAGAAAAGTATTTCTTTGTGCCCCCCTCTCCCTGTTAATGCCCTACCTGGCCCCCTGGCAACACTTTGCTAGAGCCGCCCCTGCACAGTTACCAGCTGTCAGCTACATAGAAAAGGATCCTGGTGTTATTTGTCTCTCAGAAACAGTTCATAACTTCCCTTCAACTCATTCATGTCGCCTAAAAGGTAAACCTGTTTCTCCATCACTGTTCAGCTCTGATGATTCAGTAAGGACATCTCCTGGTTTCATCCTCATGTTTCCCTCTCACCACATATCCAAACCGACATCATGACCAGCAGCTTTTACAGCTGTGCCTCCAGCAAACATCAGCTGATACTAGAAATTAATATTAAATACATTCTAACAACAGCTGATCAAGCTTAAACGTGCTGCTGTTGTTTAGCGCGACATCCGCTGGTTTCCTGTTTCTGGCGCAAAGTGTGTGATAAACAAACAAGAGAGACATCAGCTGATCATTGATCAGTTTCATGATTGAAGTAGCAATAGAAGAGGCAGCTGTAAAGACAGAATAACTCCAGCTTTGTGTCTTTTTCCATCCTAGCTGAAGTACGGGACAAACTGCGTCTCTTCTCAGCTCAATACGAAACACATAATATTTTCTCTGAATGAGGGACCATTCCATTTTTTAAGGAGCTGTTGGCAACTCTACTAACTAACCTTATGAATAAAATAAAGTTCACTATCAGTAACATCATAGCAACCGAACAGCTGTATAAACTCGTCATGCTAGCTCAGGCAGTATGAGGTATTGTAACTGACTGTAAAAAGTCAGCACAACGAAAATAAACTCCACCTAAACTTGGTTTATATCAGACCCAGATAGACTGCAGGTCATAACTTCTTACCTGAAGTTCAGTTCACCTGACACTTGGACCGGCGGCTGCCTCGTGTCTCTCCTCCTGCCTCACCTTCCCTCATCCACCTGTTGCCTCTGTGGAAGCTCTCCCATAGCCACCACCAAACAACTGAGTTATTTTTACACATAACCAGCATCTGGTCAATCCACCACTTCTCATTGTTCATGCCGTTACAAATAAATAAATAAATAAATAAATAAATAAATAAATAAGTCATCAGCCCACCGTGCAAACGTCCGATGGCTAGTCCAGCTATGTTAACTTGTTAATCTTTCGCCGAAAAAATGTTTTCTGCGGTGCTGTCTTTCGTGCTTGGCTCTCCTACCTTTGCTAACATGATGCGCATAGTGCAGAAGCCGGTGCTGCATTCACTTACCCTCGGATATCTGAGCTTCACTGTGAAACCATAATCGTACATTTGATATTTCATTTATTGTTTTAGCTTTGGGGTGGCTGGTTGGGGGTGGTGGCCTGTGCCCCCCCCAGGCCACCCCGCTGGACACGCCACTGGACACGCCACTGGACATCGGGGCAGCATGAGTACGAGCAATTTTTTTAATTTTTATTTTTATTTTTTTTTACCGATGCCCGTGATGCCGCCCCCCACCACGATGCCGCCCCGGGCAACCGCCCGTGTCTAAAACCGCTACTGTCCAGGCCATAATTAGGCTGAATAACAAATATAAACCAGTCGAGGTAGAAAACAAACAAACCCACAAGCTGCTTCATTCTTAAAAAGACTGAATGTGCTGACCAGCTCAACAACACCAAAAGGCCTGAATGATCATTGGAAATGGCTACAGTGGGTGGTACAGAATTCCTTAGGTTAAGAAGAAAGTCTTTAAAACATCAAAACAAGTGAAGAACATTGAGGTAAGATTATCATTGTGGAAGTCTATAATGCCTAGAGGATGTTTTCATTCTTGAAGGCCGGAAACTTCTAAAAGAGCGCTATGAAGCCAAGATTAACTTGGGAAGAGAAAGATATGGAGAATGTGAGAAACCACTCATGATGTGAAGCATACCACATTATCTGTCAAACAGGCTGTAGGCAATGTTATGGCATGGGTACACTGCTGATGTGACTGCCGATAGAAGCAGCAGGATGAAATGTGAAGTGTACAGGGCTCTACTCTCTGCTCAGATTCAGCCAAATGCTGCAAAACTGATTAGACAGCGCTTGTTGCAGTGCAAATGGATAATGACAGAAAGCGTACTGCAAAAGCACGCCAAGAGTTTATCAAGCCAAAGAAAAGAGATATCGTTGAATGGAATGAAGTAACACGAGTTCAGTCTGAGTCTTCTCACATCATATATCAAAGTCACCACCGCTGGGTACTGCATATGTGCTTTTCTTTTGTAAAAATGTAGATAGATAGATAGATAGATAGATAGATAGATAGATAGATAGATAGATAGATAGATAGATAGATAGATAGATAGATAGATAGATAGATAGATTCAAACCTGGATTCATTTAAAGTACATTGTGTGAGATTGGAAACTTTGCTTCCTATTTTTTTTTTAATATTTGTGATATTTTATTATTATTATCATTATTATTTATTTTAATAAAACATTTAATATACGGCTGTTCGTTAAAGACTGTGAAGCAAGCTTTAGGCCTTTAACTATTAGAGTCCTGTCAACAGAAAGTTACGATATAGAAAGGGTGACGCGGCCGCATTACGTCATGGTCAGGTGATTGACGAGGAAGTAAACAACTCCGAAGACAGTAGACATCTCGACGGGGAAAGGTGAGGAGACGTTACACGTTACATTACAACAAGATTTCTTAACATTTGCAGCCTGGGTTTGCTTCTTAGGCAGTTTTGGCCACAGACGGGCTGACTGTTTGATTTTTGACATGAAGTTTGACGCTGTTTTTACGGCTGTGAAGCGCAGTTAGCTCGCTCGGATCTTACGGCCACTACAGCATCAGCAGCATCCTGCTAGCTTTACATGTGATGCTAGAAAACGGGTTCAGGTGGTTTAAACTTTCAGTGTGTATCCAGCTGTGTTGTAAAAGGTGAGATAGGAACAAAAACTTGGCTGTCCACATGACAGAGGATGTTACTTGGCTTTGCAGAAGTATACACATTTTCCTGTTGTTGTTTTTTTGTTGTCCATTTTAAGGAAACAAAAATGTAAGTAAACTGAGCCCAACTTCAAATAAAATAATAATGGGATGTGTAAAGCCATCGGATTGGGAACTAAATGTAAAATGGGGTTTTTCAGTAGGCTGTTTTAAATTTGTAAAAAAGTGTAAAAAAAAAAAAAAAGGCCAACGTTGCATTTTATAATTGTGAAATAATCTGTTACTTCTCTAGTTGTTTAAGTACTGATGGGTGGAAAAGGGTTGTCAAATTTAAAGATGAAACTGATCAAAACTGGTCTGATATTTGTTTGTTTATCCCGTGGTTTTGGATTTAAATACACTTTTTTTTTCTTCAAATTATGCTTTTTATTTTCTTAATCCATCTGTGACATCTTCAGGTCCAGCTGTCCAGATGACATCCCTTATCTGCACTTTACAACACCATCAAGACGATGTCAACTGGTGCGCCTTCTCGGCCAAGCTGTTAGCCACATGTTCTGGGGACAAAACCCTCAGGATATACGACGCCCGTGATTTCTCCGAGCTGCCTTTTTCGCCGCTGACAGGTCACGGCTACAGTGTCCACTGCTGCTGCTTCAGCACCTGTAGTCAGTTCCTCGCTTCGTGCTCCACAGATGCGACCACGGTGATCTGGTCAATGGTCTCGGGTGAGATCGAGGCTGTGCTGGAGCATCCTGGCCGTAGCCCCGTCAGGATCTGCGCTTTCTCTCCTGACTCTCTCCACTTGGTTTCTGGTGCATCTGATGGCACTTTGGCTCTTTGGGATTTTCCCTCCAGACAGCTGCGAAGGTAAAATTGTTAACCGAGTATCTCTGAAGCTAAATTATTTAAGGGGAAAACAAGGGAACTTTCCCTTGCTGGAGTTTCTTAAATGCTAGGAAGCCTCTATCTTGCAGTGTGACTCTAAATGTCACAAAAAAAACGTGACAAGCATTTTCACAATTTTCTGACTTTTGATAGCAAGATTACATGGAAGATTAGTTGAGAATTAAAATAATTGTTGTTTATTATAAGCTATTGTGTTATCGGCTGATGGTAAATTTAAAGATGTTCTTAACATTAAGACTTCTCAACATTATACAGGTCTGTAGTTTTTGTTATAATGACAAAAATGAGCTGGAACATAAATGTAAACGGGAGTCTGCACCAGTGTTTGCACTGGCCTCCTGTCACTATCAGTTTCCATGTGTTAATAAATGGGAATGATAATAGCCCTGAAGTGAAAAATAAATTGCTCATGCAGCTGCTGTCGGTTGTTTTTGTGAAGGACCGGGGCAGTGAATGACACAACAATGGTAGCCTGCTCCTTTAGCCCCTGCAGTCAGATGTTTATGACTGGCTCCACATACGGAGACCTGCGTTTGTGGGACCTGCGCATGAACCAGCTCCACGCAGAGAAGAACGCCCACGACCTGGGCGTCTCCTGCTGTACCTTCGCTCCGAGCATCCTCAGCGGTGAGAACTGTTGCTGTGCATCAGGGTGTTTTACAGCAGCCTCTGGGAATAAAGGCCCTTACACATTGGACGCATACAATTCCTGCAGATATTTAGTATTTTTTCAAATCAAACTGGATTCTTCAGATTAAAAAATTTTTTTATGTGAGTAAAGAGACACCGATAATAGATGTGACACAACCATTTTATTGATCACAAATAAATAAATAAATCACTAAATAAAATGCAGATAACATTTTTTTTAGTGATCTCACACCATCCCTTGTAGAAGAGTCACCAGAAAGTACACAAGGTCAAATTACTGCAATGCTGTTTGATTAAAATGCCATCGGTGGTGTGATCCGTACACTGCTGCTCTGTTTGGACTTGGACTGATTGTTTATTAGTAATTTTCTTTGTGAGAGACTGAGACTCTCTTTGCATTTTATTGTTTTTGTCTTTCAGGGGGTCAAGTTGTGCAGTTTCGTGTGGCGTCTTGTGGACAGGACAGCCTGCTGAAGATATGGGCCATAAACAAGTTGAGCTCTGGAGGTAGAGTGCGGCGCTCCCTCTCCGTATATCTCCTCTCATTTGATCCCTTTCTGTTGTTATTTTTTACGACCTCTTTGCATATCAGCTAACATTGCAAACCTGGATTTCACGTCCTCTGTTCCTACATGCCAGACTCCACAGATGCTAAACAGCTGTCACAGTAATACCATTTAAGGCAGAATTTGACTATCATGTTGTCATGTGACCCGTTGAAGCCTGCACTGTGGTGAAACTGTAGCCTCTCAGTGTGCACTCGTTCAGAGTTTGATGTGTATGCATTTCCAGAGGCACAACGATTCAAATCACTGGTGCTGCAAGTCCAAACGAGCTACCAGTTTTTTTTATGCTGTTATTAAAATTAACTGCAGATGAACTGTTTGTACTTCACTCCCCCACCTTTCTTTCTTTTTACCTTAAAGAGACTCTTTATTTCTGGATGTTACCATCTAATCCTTAAACTGAAAACAGTCCAGCTTGCTGTGTATTTTGATCTTTGTGCAAATGTGATTTATCTTCCGCAGCGTATAAGATGAAGCTCCTGCACACATTAACTGGCCAATCAGCTCCCGTCCTTTCCTGTGCGTACTCCTCAGATGGGCAGCTACTTGTGTCTGGGTGAGAGCTCAACTTTACTTTTCAAAACATCTGCTGTCTAATTGTGTTTAATAATTAAATTAATAATACTTGCTCTTCTTTACTTTGGGAAATTATTGCATATTAAATTAGGACTTATTTTATGATTTTGGAGTTGGCTTAATGCACCACTCTCTCAAAGTAATGAGATTAATTAAATCTGGTACACTGTGAGGGTAGCTGCCATATAAATTGTACTCAAATTGTATTTGATGGGCCAAAACATGCAGCACATTTACACGATTTCTAGCCAGCTTGATTCCCTCATAGTTTCAAGCTAAATCTATATTTGACACCCCTCGCTTGATCTGAAATACCTCAGCATCCGTGTCTTGATCTATTTGAGATCAAAAGTCTGCTTTGAAATATAGATTGTTTTCCTGGATGTGTAAGTAGGCCACCTCTGCACAAATATAACGGTGCAGTACTCAGGAGCAAACACTAGAGGGAGACATGGACTGCTCTATTTCTTAATGGGTGAACACGAATTTGAGTCCAGCCTACTGTGCTGCATTTAACAGTTAAGCAATACAAATGTTTTTTAGGTGGTTGTAATCTTTTTTTTTTTTAATCTCATATTTTTATGTCTTTCAGCTCTGTGGACAAAACAGTCACAATTTATGATGCTGTAAGCACTTCTCTTATTCTGATTTACCAAGCGGCATTAGCTTAAATTGTATATTAAAATATATCTGTCTGGATTGAATACAGAAAGCTCATGTTTTGTTTTTTGCTCATATTGTCTGCAGGAGAATGCAGTTTTGCTTTACAGGCTGAAACAGCACGAAAGGTAAACATTGATTTTCACTGACGTGGTGAGGCTTTGTTTGCTGGATTTTCACACTGAGTATAAGCACGACTTTGTGTCACAAAGACGATACTGAAATTTTCTCCCAACTTGCCAGGCAGAATTCTTTTCTGTTTAGTTCGTGATTTGATTCTGTATTTCTGTATTCTTAAATTGATACGTCTGATGAAACTAGAAATTACAGCATACAAAATTGGCCACAATATAAGATTTTGAATATTTAAAATAGCTAAAGTTAAAGCTAATGATAAAATAATTGAAGTTACTGTGATCATTTTTGCACTATTGGTTTTGTCTATATTACTTGCTGTGGTTTTATACAGACCTGAGCTCTTGTTTTTAATTTCTTCTTGCAGCAATTTGTAAATTTCTCCATAAACAGTGATGTAGTTGCTGCATAACGCTGATGTAACTGATGGAAATGACATAGGCACTTAGCCATGTTGCTTTTATATAGGAATAAAACCAGAATAGCCAAGTGGTTGTTTTTACAGAGAGACCTGTTGCAGATGAGTTGTGATCATGAGCACAGACTCATTTAGCCTGATTGCAACATGTTGGCAATCTGGTTGTTTTTATGAATTAAACTGGACTTATTCAAAAGTGTTTGGAGTCAGTCTGCGACCTGTGCAGTCGCTTCATGATCAAAAGTGGTCAGGCAGAAGTTAAGGGTGTTGGACACTCATTCTCTGGATGACCAGATGTTTGCCACAACTACTTGCAAACAGTCTCAGACGGTAAACAGTTGAGTGCAGTCACCAGGTAACCAACATTTCTAGTTGCATGGAGGTTTCAATCTTGTTTTTATCATCTTGTGTGGCTGAGCGATGAAAGAGGTCTATACGGTTTCTCCGTGGCAGTCAGTTATGTAGAGACAGCCAGATTCATAATAATATTTTCATGTAACCTTTAAATTATTACAAAATCTACATCTTTAACAGGCGTTTGGGCTCCAAGTCATCATTGTTGACAAGTATTCTGACTCTAATCTCTATTCAGAATATGTGACTGTTGGCCATCAGTAGATAACGCACATCAAAAACTATTGACTTCTTTTCTTTTTTCTCACTAAAACAGGGTTAGGGGTAGCTAGGGTTCTGCAAGAATATTCTACTGGAAATAGTAGGTACTGGATCTAAATCTCTTGCAGTATGTTTTTGCCCCCTAACTGGTGCACAACCAGGTGTCAAGTCTGCCCGTGGCCACCACCCTGCTCCGCCCCTGCTGGTGGACAACGCGTCTGTATAAAAGAAACACAAAATTCAAAACTCATTAAGTCCCATGTTTGTGGGGAAAGCGATAGCTGAAACTCCGCCCATGATGTGATCTACATCAGCGGTCCCCAACCCCTGGGCCTCGGACCGGTACCGGTCCATGAGTCGTTTGGTACCGGGCCGCGAGAGTTGAGGCTGAGGTGTGAAATGTATGGTTTTCAGGGTTTTCAGCGTTATTTTGTTATCGTTTTTATCGTTAACTCGGTTTTCCTGGGTCTTTTCACGTGTGTTATGAATAAATCTTCTTTTTTTCAGTACCGGTACTAGTTTTATTTTGTTGTATTTATCCGCGACACCCTAAAGGCCGGTCCGTGAAAATATTGTCGGGCATAAACCGGTCCGTGGTGCAAAAAAGGTTGGGGGCCGCTGATCTACATGATTAAAACGGGTTGTGTTGCATTGTTGTCCCTAAACTTGTGTTTTTTTTAGAAAAAGGTAAGACTACTCTCACTCTGTCCCTCCCACCCACGCAAAACCCACAGCTGAACGATCACACTTGCATGCTATTTATACGTCCATCCAGCCACCTGTGTCTGAAAGGCAGCAGACTCCTTTCAGCGGGGCGAATGAAAGTCGTTTTGGAAAATCACTAACTGAAGAGGAAGCAAGCGGCAAGTTGAGGAAAAGTGGATAAATGGGGAAGAAGTTTTTTCATTACTTGACAAAATGTCTTCAGGAAACTGCTTTGAGTTAGACAAACTGATGATACAACATTGTGAGAGTCTCTTAGGTCGGGTTAGTGCGTGCCTCTCTTTCAGCTCTTTTAATCGTAGAGATATTTGTGTGAAGCCAGCTAGCTTTTGTGGATCATCATTTCTCAGCAATCCAGCTTAGGTTCAAGAGAGATTGGACTCATTAACGCTGCCTTGACTTTACTGAATCCGCTGAGAATTTGATTTTAATCCTTATTGAGATGCTCAGTGCGGCTTTCAGCATGGTAAGCCTTCACTGAATTGGTCCTGATGGAGAGCATTTTTATCACTGTGACATATGTAGCATCAAGCCAGAATTAAAAAAACTTTTGGCCATCTAGGAAGCAACTGCAGTTTTAAAGCTTCAAGCAGACCTATTATGCTTTGTCTTATTTCCTGTTAGAATAGTCGATGCTCATATTAAAGAGTCAAAGTTCCAGATAATGAGGCGAGGATGTGTCCAAGTAATCCCTGTCAGCTCAAACTAGGCTTCAGCCTAATCACTCAATTTCAGAGAGGTTTCTTTTTCCTACTCTTTGCTTTTGCATGAGGTCAGAGAGCATGAATGTGCTCATGTCTTCAATTCAGTTAATTTTCCTTATTAGAGGGCCAAATCACAACAACGGTCACCAAGGTGCTTCATATTGTAAAGTAAAGAAACCCCAACAAGTACACAACCCCCTATGAGAAAGCACGCTGGCGACAGTGGGAAGGAAAAACTCAATTTTAACAGGAAGAAACCTTTGTCACTTTCTCCAGCAGAAACAGGCTCAGGGAGGGACAGCCATCTGCTGTGACCGTTTCTTATGACAGCTCTCATGACAGATCTCTTATCAAGCTCCTCCCCCAAGCAGACATTCAGAAGAAAGTTTCCTTAAAGTGAAAGAAAAGGAGCTAAAACGGTTTGTTTCAGACAGTGCACCAAGCCCCAGTGTAAGATTAATCAGGATTATTCTGAACTGTGAATCATGCAAAGCTACTCTAGGCAAGTCCAGGTATTAAAAACAAGCAAACATGCAATTGGAAACTGACATCAAAGATTCCCTTTAAGTCATCGAGCTGCTTAGCAGGACTGAGATGTGGTTCTTTCCACTTTGACTTCTGAATTACTGATTTTAATAGACTCTGTTTGAGTGCTTGTATAACAAAGGTTTACTCAACGTCTTATTTTTCATTTTTCTTTTTACATGTAGTTTAAAATAAGGTCAAACTTTGTGAATTTCCTTCAGAATTATTAATGCATAGTAGTATGTGTATGTGTAATTTAATTTAAAAAAGTAGTAGAAAATAAAAACAATTATCAAGCTGCTGGAGTAATTTGAAATCCAAGGTAATCATTACGTTCGTGTATGATTCTTGGAAATGATTGCATTGATGTTGAAAATGTAATCCTGCCCATTGACATCGATGTGATTGTGTTATTGGCATAATTGTTGTCGGTGAATCATGCATAAGCTGTTTGCCTGGTAAATCTGTTCGGACACCTTTCTCTGTCAGTCTGTTATTTTTTACCATATAGAGAAATTATACCTGTATTGTGAATAGAAGCAGCGTTCAGGTGGTTATCCTCTGCTGCAGGTACGTGACGGCGTGCGCCTTCTCTCCGACCTCACCGCTTATTGCTACAGGATCTATGGATAAGACCATAAACATCTGGAGGCTGGAGGATGGTTGCGGTGGAAACGGTAGGGAGGGAAAAACCCACACGCATCACTTTAGAAGAGTCACATCTATGTTTTGATGAGTTGTAAAAATGTTCCTGTAATCTGTTTTTGTTTTTCTCCCTTACTGCACCTCCCCGTCCAACGGAAAGGCGGGAAGCTGTTGCCTGGTTGGTTTTCTTTCTATCTTTTTTTGTTTTTTCTTGTTTGGACACATTTTTATGTCACTTTAACAACAACAACAGCAGACTGAGTACAACAGCAAGCAACACTCAGCAGTAACAGGCCAGCTTTTATTGCTCCTTTTTTGCCAGCTCTGAAAAACAGAGGATTTTTTAAAGACCTTATAACCTTTATATTCTCTGCTGAGTACGAATCAGTATAACCTTTAATAACAGTGTTTCAGCTCAAGAGCATCATTGGCTCTTTTTTTGTGTGTCTTAAGATTTTACATGTTAAAGCAGCTTCGTCTCCTAAAGAAGGGCACAGATGTTGGTTTCACGGTCGCCCTCGTTTCCTCGATCACTCGCCACTCTCACGTGTTTGCAGTTGGCCCAAAGACTTCATTGCATTTCTCATGTTTACGGTTCTTTTTCTTTGTTTTGTTTGTCTTGCAGAAGAATCTGCTCAGACTTCAATCAAAGGTGATAAGACAGCTTTACTGTATTATGTGTTGCAGATATTCTATACAAAAATATTCCAGTCCTGAGACAAAGTGTGCACGAAAGCCTGCGATTGTTTTTGTCCTAATCACACTATTCACGTTTGGTTTCACATTAATCTTTCAAACATTTATTTATATCGCTGTAACAGCCACAGCCTCACGATCAATAAGCAGTCAGCCGGACTCCAGGTTCGCCTTGCATGGAGAATATGTGTCCATTTTTCAAAAGCTGTCTAGGACTGACCATCTTGCTTTGACTCACCCTCTCAGGGAGAGCCTCGGGAGGCCGATCGAAGCTGCTGGTCAGCGATTGGTCGGAGGACGATGTGTCAGAGTGGCTGCTGGAGGAAGGCCTCGAGGGATTGGTGGACAGATTTAAGGCCAATAACATAGATGGGACAGAGCTGCTCAGCCTCACCAAGGAAACACTGGCGTCAGAGCTGCACGTCGGTGAGGAAGACGAGCATCACACGCTGCTCAGCGAGAGCGGCGCCGCTTCCCCACTCCCTCCTTTTCCCACAGTCCTAATACTTTCCTTTTTGTCCAGAACAGAAGGATAAAAGCCCAGTCTTATGAGCATTACACGCCGGGTCTCTTGTGAGAATGAGCACGGCCGCGTGCGGATTAGGATTTTTGCACCTATTTACATGGATAAAAGATGGCATATTAAATCAAAGTAAGGGTGAAGGAATGGGTGCTGATGGGGAGGGGGTGGGGGGGTTTTACTCAGCAAGATTATGTAATATTAGGCTGCACTGGGAAACCACTAAGCTTTAGGGACCTTAGCGGTTCGGACGTTTAATCTGGAGCGCTTCTTCAGTTACATAACCCAATCATCAAAACAGAATTCCCCATACGGTATAAAGTGGATTTATACCTAAGCCCTATTGGTTATTTCCAAGTCTGTCTGAATGTATTATTTTTAGTTGATCAGACGCTTTTGTTTTTTTTCCTCCCCCCTTTCACCATCAAGTGAAACCGCTCGGCAAAGTCGGAGCGTTATGTTGTCAATGTCAGTCTACCAGCTAGGCCTGTGTTCGTCACGTAGTTGTCAGCAAATGTTTGTTGCATTGCCGTGCCGTCATTTTCATCCCACAGTCGCTGTCAATCACTCCTCGCCGTGGCAGCTCGCGTTCACATTGTTCTGTTCTTAGTAACGCCGCGTGAATCCCACCTTGCTTGTAACCAGAACTAACTTGGAGAAGAGTGTTAGAGTAGTAGTCTGTTTTATCTGCTACAATGACAGAGAGACAGAGACGGAGCGCCCTGACGCATTTTTCAAAGCTGAGAGTGAAATCAATGCCTCTTTGAGAGGAAAGCACACAATGTTTAAAGTCCTTTGTGTTCATTTGCAGTTAAGGCATTTTTTATGAGATTGTTTATTTGTAAACTATAATTTCTGTGTGATGATTTATTTTTTTTCAAAGTAAAACTGGCCCCCGGGTAGCTGCTGAGCATTTATCTTTGAATTGGACAGACAGCAGACATGGTCTGGTCCCACCACCCTCACCCACGCTCACATTTGTCACCCGAGAGCGCAAAGTGCTAAAGACACGAATAACAAATGCTCAGAGGCTTCATCGTATTGATATTACTGTCAGTGTTTGGGTCAGTTCAGCTTGTTCCACTTGATGCTCAGCTATTTTCCTTTTCCTTTTTTCTTTCTTTCTTTGAATCACTGCACACCGAGTCTTTATGTGCCTCTGTTCTGTGGCTGATGTGTGTCTGTAGAGTCAGTCGGCCTGCGCAGTAAACTCCTGAGGAAGGTGGAGGAGCTGAAGAGTGATTCAGTGTGTCTAGGCATTCCCGATGAGTTCCTGTGTCCAATCACCAGAGAACTGATGAAGGAGCCGGTTATTGCTGCTGGTGAGCTGAGATCATCGATCGTGTGTTTCATCATTACTTTGTGCTTTTTTGTGTTGTTTACACAGTTTTTTCCACCCCAAACAGATGGCTACTCATATGAAAAAGAGGCCATTGAGAGCTGGATTAATACCAAAAACCGCTCCAGCCCCATGACCAACCTCCCCTTGCTGACGACTCTGCTCACCCCTAACCACACCCTGAAGATGGCTATTGGTCGCTGGAAGACCAGCCAATAGACATCTGTGGATCTGAGCTGGCGTGCTAATGATTTTTCACTGAAGTGTAGAGAAGCAGAATGCAGTGCTCAGATAAATGCCCACAGCACCGTTTCAGGAAAAGGTGTGCATGATAGTTAGCCAGATTTTAAACGACCAACCCGAATCAACAATCAGCTGCCTGCTATCACACAGAGGGGGGGAAAAGACCAGCATGAGTATCCAGAGTTTTCAAGAATGCACTTAGCTATTCACTCAAATTCAACTGGCTTTGGCTGCAGCAAATATGTCACTTTTAGGCTGGATCATGTTTTCAATTTCCTCATATTTGGTCCTTCCTGTGAAATCCCTGTTTTGATTTTTGATCAGTGAAGAATGAGGAAAACTATTTGCCTGCATTGCTTTTAATGATTCCCCTAACCTCACTTTACAAATAGGTGACTATTTTGTTATTATGTGAAACTGATTAGCATTATTTATATATATATATATATATATATATATATATATATATATATATATATATATATATATATATATATATATATATATATATATATATTATATTTATATATTTATATTTATATATATATATATATATTTATATATATATATATATATATATATATATATATATTTATATATTTATATATATATATATATATATATATATATATATATATATATTTATATTTATATTTATATTTATATTTATATATATATATATATATATATATATTTATATTTATATTTATATTTATATTTATATTTATTTATATATATATATATATATATATATATATATATATATATATTTTTATATATATATATATATATATATATTTTTATATATATTTATTTATATATATATATATATATATATATATTTATTTATATATATATTTATATATGTATATGTATATATATATACATATACACAAAACACTATTTGCACTAACTGTAGATCAGAAGAATCTACAGTGTATTTAATTTAGATTGCTGTAACCTTGTTGTTTACCTTAGGCTGTATGTGAAAGATGAACATAGCTGCTGTGTTGGAACAGCGACGCCAATGTGGAAGTGCCTTTCACCTGCATTCTTTCTATTAGCCAGCAGGGGGCGACTGCTCTGGTTGCACAAATAAGCAAAATTCATAAGAAGCCTGATAGAAATCCTTCTGCTCTCTTCGTTTATGGGCTCAGTAAACATCTTCCTGATGACTTTATAAACTCAGTCACTAGTTTAAAGTCTTGCTGAATACAAGATGATGCTCATTTGTGTGGCATTTGGCAGTTTCTAACTCCTTTCCACTCCTCACACGAGAAATTTTGGTTCAGAAAAGCCAAGATGGTGAGACCCGAAATGCTCAAGTCCAGACTGGAGAAAGATAGTCCGTGTTTTATATTGATGTTTATTACAACCCTTTTCCAAAAAAGGATGCTTTTTATCATTTCAGAACAATTTCAGATCATTAAAACCATATGATGATAGCATGTCTTTAAACTTTGATGCTTGGAAAAGGTAAAGTTGGGGCATGCTTCCCTCTTCTTTTAACAGCATCAGTTGCTGCCATTTGTGAAGCAAGATGTTCCCTCATTCTTGGTTTATATGAAAACGCAACATCCACAGTTTTAAACAACGAAGTTTACTTCAAAGGCTCGTTTTAATGTCAATTTAGGCGAGTTATGTGAAAGGTCCTGTGAAAGGCCTTTCTCCCACCCACACACCCGGAAGCTTTAAGCAACATTTTATGGAGTAAAATGAAAGAATGAGCTGTAGAAATGTAGTCATCCAGGAATATTTTATTATACCACAATATTAATGTGGTAATATTCTGTAATCCATAGTATGACTCTGAAAAGTGTATATGACAACTATGAACATATATTAAGTCTTAAGTTTCTGTTTTCTCTCTTTATCCCACATTCTGTAAAAGCTCTTTCTCAAGTCTGAATAAACCAATAAACACTTCATATGAATATTTTCTCTGCTATGCAAAAATAAATAACATTTACTGTGAATACTGAAGCAGTCACTTGTAAGATTATGACAAGAAGCTGTCCAACAATGTCATGTACAGTGCCTTTTTTTTGTGTTTTTCTAGTCAAATGCACCAAGAAAAAGGATCTCGGGTACACGAAGTAATCCGTTCTGAAGCCTGTAATGCTAACAGATAACCACTTACAGGGAAATAGATAATCTGCAAATATAGTGTACACCGTACAAATATAAATGTTTTTTAAAAGACACTTCACAATAGAAATGGTCATATCCTGCAACAAACAGCGTGAGGTTTCGTATATTCGTGCACAAAGCTTTCTCAGTTTTCTATATTTGATATTATGAATTAAAAGTTGAGACAATAGACTACTCTTTTTTTTTTTTTTTTAATTTAAATCCCTACTTAAGGTATGTCTGGTCTTCTTGAATACACTAGCTGTATACATGTAAGCAAAAGCATAGTAGCCTGAGTTGAACACTGGTTCTAGATTGTAAATGCAGTGCAGCAGCATAAATCTACAAAACAGGCTCAGGGAAGGGAGCCGCTCTCACGCCCGTCTCCCTTGCTACCTAATGTGGGACATAGCTTGTTGAAAAAAACCAGCCTGCTCCTGTGCTTTGAGAAACTACGCTCAGACGTTGGATTCTATAAAAGAGCGTTTGGGCTTTATGGGAGCCATGTGCAGAGCTGGGTTGTCTCTCGTCAGGCTCGCCTGCCTGTGCCTCCCCTCGGGGAAGCGTAGCTGGGAGGATGTGGTACCTCTGCCCTCTCGCTGGTGCAGCCGGTCTCCAAACTCACGGCCCTGCTGCTGGCTGTTGCTGTGGCTCACAGAGTGCTGCTCCTGGAATGATGCGTGTTTGAACTCATTGTTCAGCCCTTGGAACTCCATCACGGACATGCTGAAGCTCTCCACCCCTCCTCCCTGCCGGCTCAGGCCAGAGGCCTGCTGGCTGACTCGCACCGCTTTGTCCATGACCCCCATAAAGGGCCGGGGCTTTAACTCAGGTTTTGTCTTGAAGCTACCGCTGCTCTTGATAGGGCACGGGGCATCTGGTGCCTGCTGCCTGCCCCCATCTGACAGGTTCCCACTGGAGGCCTGACTGGAGCTGGAGCCCCTTGAGCCTGTTGTTCCTGCTCCACCACCCTCCCGCCTAACCTCCATACCAGCACCTAAAGCGAGCGCCAGGCCATCCAGAGCCACAGAGTGGGTAGAGAGCCTGTCAGAGCCCCTGGAGAAGCTGGAGGAGCGCGGCTGGTACATCTGCAGAGGTCCAGGTGGGGAGGAGCTGTTGGGAGACATAGGGTGATAGTGCTCAGTAGGACTGAGCCCAGAGTGTTCACAGGATCCAGGGCCGATGTCGATACCCATAACAGGTGCAGGCCTCAGAGAGGTGGAGATGTGTCTACCTGGCAAAGGACTAGAAGGACCGCACAGAGACAGAGGCCTGCCCCCAATTCTGCTCCCTGACTGGAGGGAGTGGCACTGGTGATGAGTCCTGCTGCCCTGGCTCTGGAGTTGCCTGTTAACAGCAGGAACTGGCTCGGGCATGTCCACAAACAGCTGGTTCTGTACATATTCCTCTTGATGAAAGCTCGGCGACTGATCTCCTAATCCAAAGGCCACAGCTCCGGGGAGAGTCCTGTTCGGAGCGTATGGATTCAGAGGCCAAAATTCAGGACTTTTCCCACACTGCAGGCTCACCTCCTCGCCATCTTCCTTTTCTTCTTCCTTCTCCGCATTGGCCTGCTCTGCTGGGATGTGCCTTTCCAGACTTCCCTGTGAAAAGACGTCCGTTTCCTCCTCTGTGGTTTGATGATGGTGGGTGTGAGGGTCCCTGTTGTAACCCTGTGCCGAGTTGTTGCTGGAAAGCTTCTGATGATGCTTACATTCCTCCTCTACTCGTGCCAGCAGGCGTCGGATCTCCCGGTTGGACGGGCAGAGTCGTGCTGCTTCGTGGAGATCTGCCAGCGCTGCAGCAAACTGCCTGGGGAGAACCGAGAAAACGAACAAAAGGAACTTTTTAAAAATACAGAGAGGACGCGGGCCTTTTCTCGCAAGAATTTCCTCTAAGCAAAAGGATTCGGCTCGAAGTATACTTGAATATTGTTGTACCTGCTACTCCTCTTGGCCCGGGCTCTGGCATAAAAGGCTTCATAAGACCTTGGTTTCAGTTCCAGGGCTTTTGTTGCAAACTCCTCAGCTATGCCAAAGTCCTGCAGAAAAATGCATTTAGTGACACGCGCTGTTTGTATTTCAAATTAAATGTGACGCTGTGACGTGCAGCAACAAATAAACCCCACTGTATGATCAGCTGCGTTTCTAAGTGCCTAGCCTGGAGAGTGCCGGCTCTGCAGAAATAATTTGAGGCCATTCCAGTAATAAAAAAAAGAACAATACTGTTTGTTTGCCGCTTCATTATATGGAGCTGAGGATCAAAACCTGTTTAATGAAACAGAACTCGCGCTGCAATCATTTTTATTGACCAGGAGCAGAAGGAGAGCGGCTTACCTTTCCTGCTGGTTTTTACTGCTCCCATCATCACTCTCAGGTGAATATTTAATGACACCAACACAGTGTGATTCTGTCCTTCAGAGTGAGGTCAAAACGACAGCCTTGAATGTGAGATTGTGAGCGTCGCTGTTGAATGTTTAATGACGGTATCATGTAGTCTCCCTGCTGGCCCCTACTGCCTGCGTTCAGCTGTAATATGTGGATTTTAGCCAGCGCGTTAGTGCGGCCACTGTAAATAAACCCCCTGCAGAGCCACGGAGAAGGAAAGAGAGTGGACTTAGCCTGCCAGAGAGAGTGACCTTATCACATCACATTATCTGCTCCATTATTCATCGGCCACACTGACCCTAAGGATGGCATTTTTACACAGTCTGTTAGGACGTCTGTCATCACCAGGGTGGGTTCCAGCCCTGGCTGCAGGCCACACACACATCTATCTCCACACTAACGGCACACAGTTATTCATTATGTCACCACCTGCTTCCAGGTCTTACAAGTACATTCTGTTTACCAGGGAGGCCTGAAATTAGATCTGAAAAGCAGCTATATTTTTGCATTGCGCTATACCAGCGGAGACATGTTCTTTTTATGTTGATACAGATAAATAATACATCTTGAGAAACCGTGTATCTTGCCTCGGCCGCCCTAACTGACATTCCCTAGGTGTCCAACAAACCTGCAGATGTTAAATAGTGCA